>NC_067247.2:96181258-96484288 GCF_019359855.2 Lolium perenne
CCCTGTTAGCACCAATACTTCATCAAACCGCGTCTCCACTTCCTCAAATTAAATAAGGACATCACAAAAACCTCTTGTACTACACAGTTCTATCTCCTCTAGTAATTAAAAAATACACCGCTCATTGAGTCTTGCTTACATTCCCTCAAAAAATAAATAACTCTTTGCATACATTGTGGTGTCTACAAGGTCCAAAACGCATTTTTTATTCAGGTATGACAAGTTGTCCACTATAAATAAAACAAGAATTCACATTGTATCGCAATAAAATTACATTAGACCGCTAACTACTTTTGTATTAAAACTTGCATGACTTCTCATCTTGCAAGAGCTGCATATCTGATACAAGGCAACATATAAAAATTTAACCTCTTGCATTTTAAAAGCAGTAGTAGCAGTCCAATATTATGATAATTCCATATTAAAGATCTCTCACCTTTCTACCATGATAGTAAACCTTGTATGCTGCCAGAAAAATCAAGAAGAACAATATTGGAACCATCACCTTTGTATTTCAGGTCTGCACCTCTTATTTTCACTTGAAATTGTTTTCATTGAAGCAAGAAGACTCTACCTGAAGTGCTAGTGAAAAACTGCTCCATATGGTCAGCCAATTGCAATACTACAATTATTCATGCCAATTCCAATCACTTGGGCTCAAAAGAAGATGTAGGGAATTCCCCAAATTCAGAACAGAGCCACAATAGTAAGATCAAAGAGATAAGAGATATCAGTGTTCAGTGCTCACCCACGTCATCAGTACAGTGACACATGTGGTCCACAAATTGCATAATTAAGATCTCCTACTAAGTTAGCATCCCAATCTGATATATCAGAATAGAGCTTCAACGTTCTCCATAACCAAATGTTACTTACCATATCATATACTATGAGCTTGGCTGAAGAAACTTATGTATAAATTATTTTATACACATCAAAGTATTGAATAGCTATCCAAGAAAAGATTACTGAACTGGCAATATGAACCTGACATTTCAACCAAAAGGTTGTGCAAATGATGAATCTTCCACGCCCATTAATCTGAATGAGAGAGAGAATCATACTTATAAGCTAACGTGCCTCTGAACCTTATGGAATTATACGACTGAACCAAGATAACTAACCATTTTAATTTGTACATGGCCAAGTTAGTACAATGTTTTTCTTGTGAACAAACTAAAACAAAAGTCTACAAATTGGTTTGTTTTCTTTCCAAAACGAAAACTGCTAGCTCCTATTCAGCAGAAACATTCCTGAACTGACCATGAAATGTTTTTACCCTATCTTGAGTTGAGCTTGAGGGTTGTACATACTATTAGAGGATAAGTTTGAATATGCAATAACCTGAGAGTAGAAAAATGAAATACATACATGATACTTAAGCCAACAATTCAGAAGTGTATCTCAAAAAAAAAAAAACAATTCAGAAGTGAAAGGATATTTATCCAGTGCCATAAAATGAGGAAAGCCGTTCGATGTAGCATGTCATGCAATTACCAATATCTCTGCATTCGCTAAAATTTTAAGCACAAAACACACATACGGAGTATATCTGAATATACATACATGTAAATCATGCTACCGTCCATCCACAGCAAGAAACGAACGGCACATACATAGGAAAAAACCTGAAGAGATGCGGGCTAACATTGCTCCTCCAGGCTTGCTTTGCTTCGGGAGGCAACACTGCAGGGGCGGACGGAGCGAGCTCGGCGAGTGGTGCAGCGGCGGCATCCAGGCTGGCACCTCCGCGCGAGGAGGTGGCACCGGCGGCCAATCATGCGAGCATCTGGATTGAACTTTGTACGGAGGTAGCGCGGCGATCCAATGAGGGGCGCTGCCAGACGACCTGCCAGAGAGGCGAGGGGGCTGGCGGGGTGGAGAGGGAGAGCACGGCGGGGCAACGGGCCGGGCAGTGTGGTCGGCGGCCAGCGAGGAGGAGATCACGGGAGGAGTGGAAGAGGGAACCGTCGGCACAATTTTTCTTGGATGGAAGGAGTCCATGGCATGTGCGTGAGATGCGGGCGCGATGGAAGATCACTTGATTTGGGGCGGGGAGAACAGAGAAGTGTGAACCGTGTGATGCACATAGATAAACGGTCTGGATTGAATTTTCCTACGGCACTTCGTACCTTTATAAGTAGCAGAGATAGAGATAGAGATAATAGAGATAAGTTAGCTTTCTAAAAAAATCTTATACTTCGAAACGGATGTATTAAGATGAAATAATTTTATCATAGAGAGAGGACATTCTTGCCCCTGCCCCTGCATTATTGAATTAGTAAAGATAATTTTAAGATGAAATAATTTTATCATCGAGAAGAGAGGCCGAGAGGGTGAATTTGGCGCTCATGCCTTTACTTCGTGCGTAAACAGACGCGAGGACGAGATTCACGGACTCACTAGGAGAAACGTAGCCGGAATCGGACTCGATCACGCACCGCCATAGCGAGCGTGTCAATAAGTACGCAGGTACCATATATTCACGCCAAATTCACCCTCTCGGCCTCTCTTCTCGATACCAGCACGAGTCCGAGTCTTCCACTGCAGCACTCGCGCGGCACGCCGGCACGCACGCTAGCTACTGATGGCGGCAGCAGGAGCATCCGGCGGCTCCGACGAGGTTGCGCGCATGAGGATGATGTGCAGCCACGGCGGCCGTTTCTTGCCCTGCGGCGCCGACGGCGCGATCCGGTACGTGGGAGGCGAGACGCGCGTCCTCGTCGTGCCGCGCTCGGTCTCGTTCCGCGAGCTCGCCGCAAAGCTGGGCGAGATGGAGGTCGGCAAGATCGTGTCCACTGTCAGATACCGCCTCGCCGACGACGACGGCGTGCTCGTGTCGGTCACCTGCGACGACGAGCTTGCCCACTTGCGCGACGACTACGACCGCCTCAAGGCGACGCGCCCGTCCGCGAGCTTCCGGGTGTTCTTCTCCGGCCAGCGGCGCGCGGCGTCAGGGCGTCCCCCGCTGCCACCCAATATGCGCCGCGTGCAGAGCGCGCCGGCGCTCCCCGCACGCGCCGGCCTGCGCTGCGGCGGCGCTCCAGCGCCCATGCGGCGCGTGCAGAGTGCGCAGGAGTTCGCCGGGTGCGCCCGCTTACAGCCGTGCTGCTACCACTACGACAGGCACCACCAGTGCTACTGCGGCTGCAACCGGCGCCACGAACAGTATCGGGTGCCGTCGCCGGTGACGCCGGTGTAGCAGCCGCACTCCACATCCAAGAACGCGCAAGGTGCGCGCCAAGAACCTGCTCCCGAGGCAGCGACGTCCAAGAACTCAAGTGGTGCGAACGCTGAAGGCCAAGAACATGCTGATGTGATGGCTCCAGCAGTCCAACGAAGGTGACGAGGACCGAGACAGCGAGAAGCAGAGACGCCGAGGCGGCGGAGCCGAACCGGAGAGCAGCCTTCTGGGAGTTCGAGTGAGAATTGGAATTTAGTCTCCAGTGATCATGTTGTCACGACGCCTATTGATACGTGTAATGTAAATATATGGGTTTCCCGTCCCCGGGTTGTAACACTTCAGAAGAGAACAATAATGTAAAAGATTCTGGATTTTTGCTAATGGAATCTGCTGTGATGTTTCGGTGAAGAACAATTTTGATATATGGTTTAACTGTTTGTTGGTACTAGCAAAGATTATGGATTGGTTTGGCTGTCTGTAAATGTTTAACTGAAGAAAACTCAAAGTGTGCGACCCACATACTAGGTTCTAATGTCTGGTGCTGATTCATATGAAAATTGAAACAACGCAGATTCATAATAATTATTCCACTATAGCAAGAGGATTCTTTTCAAAATTATATAACACAACTTGTCTTTTATCGCCAACAACCATCGTTTTTGTTAAAAAATTACTTGCAAAAATAGAACGCTTTGCAGGTAATATAATCTTTTTTGTTAAAAATTTAAAAACAATGCTGGTTCAGTTTGCTTTTGCATTGTACAAAATTTACTTGCAAAAATAGAACGCTACTACCCCATATGAATTCTGATGCCTGATCAGGCAGCTTTCTTGCTCCTCGCTGGCTACATGTTTGGAGTTACAAGCTACAAACGGAGCACCGAAGACATAGGCCGCAGACACTTCCTGACAGCACAAATGAGTATAATCGCTCAATTGTTTATGGTTGCACCTCTGCTTCGAAACGAACATGGATTAAAATCTCCGATACATCATACATCTTAGTCCTTGACATAATCACATCATTGTTGCTTCGGTCTAGAGAGATCTTGAAACTTGTCAGTGGTCTGGCCACCGTAGTTTTTCAAGAACATCTTCAGATCAGATTCTTGGAAGCCACTTTAAGGATGGGAGACATCAGACTTACTGGATAAACCATTCTACCATTTTCATAGAATTCCATATGTTACTCCAGGTAGTCACGCATTGCAGGTTACATAATCAGTGACCCAGCTGTAAAGGAGTCAAGAAAATGAGTTACTGGAAGTAAGGATGGATTACAGCAATACGAGAGCCTTAATTGCCACTGTGCCCTCTTTGGCCATGTATCAGAGTAACTATCAGATTCGTATTTCTCTCTACACCAGTCAAATCAATCATAAGCAAAATAGCAAGTATCAGTAACCATAAGAAGAGTACGCTTAGCATCATGGTGTGGTTTTAATTTCTGCAATGCTCCTTTAACATGCCCAGAGTACTTTCAGCAAAAAATCATATACATACACAAGTTACTTCTGTATTTGTTTTCAGAACAATCAACCCAAACCATGGAAGCGGCTGATATGGAGTAGAATAAAACTCCAAACACATAATGGTAAAGTCACAATCAAAATGAACAGGCGGTGGCTTCACTTGCTTGTCCCATATGATCTCGACCGTCAGATCAGAATACATAATAGTATCATCATTGTGCAAATTTATCAAAGTAACCTACACCCCCCAACCGAATCTATATGCAAGAACAAAAGCATACAAGAACAAGACCTCTCAACTCTGATTGAGCAAGAAAATGACAAAAAAACATTAGCAGTAGGGAGACTTATAAACATACAAATACCTGAGAACTCTGAAAAGCTAGGAGAGATTGCTATTTCAGAAGTTGAATGAGGACAACAAAGTGAGTCTGTAGCATGACCTTGAGTTCCAGGTGCTTGTTAATACAAGTCCATAACATGGAAGAACTAAAAAAAATGATGTCAAAGGTCGGATCAGATTTTTAGGAGTAAATGCATAAAACACATATTCGATAATTTAATGCATTTCATTGTTTTCTGTAAAAGAACTGGAGATATCTTTAAAAATGAAGATGGCAATTATTACCCCCAAGTTCATTCCTGCCGGACCATGTCACCCAAGCTACAACAGGAAAACCAAATAGAGACAGCTTCAGACGATTAGTATTGCCTTGCAGCCAGTTATCCCAATCATCTAACAAAGAATAAGAAAACGTAAACATCAAGAAAAAGATCAATTACTAGTCTTTGTAGTAGGGATTAATCAGAATGGAATGCGAGAGAGAATGCTGCTTATCACTGCTTTTGCCTTGTAATCCAATTGATAGATAGTACAAATTCTCATCAATCAACGTCACCTTTCGAACAACAATAAGTCAGGAATAACACAAAGCAATAAGCACTGGAGAACTATGCACTTCTACAATACGAGATCAGGAATGGACATAAGAATATACATCAGATGCATAGTATCAAGTTTATTCATCCAACTATCCAACAGTAGATAACATTACAATTGTGGGTAATGGAAAACAACGTAGCAATCACCGATTATCTTTTCAGGAGCAAACCCATTCTATTTATTAGTCTGACTTTCGAATTCAAAGGCAATTGAAGAAAGAATGTTGGATAAGCATGGCCATTCTGTGTAAACAAAATAACACAAACGGCAGCAAGAAATAGGATACAAAGATTACAACAATGTCAGTACACAACCTGACTTCACCTACCAAGACTAATAGTTGTTCTCCTTTAATGGTGATCTTCTATCCGTGAGAGATGCAGATTTGTTCTTGGTTAGTGGGCCATGATTTCTCATGTGTTGTTTCTCTAAGCTAGGTATTTCTTTGCTGCTTGAATTCAAGGGAGGTTCCTCAATGTTAGCTTTCTGCATAATCCTTCTCAAGCTTGCCATCAGGTCGTCATCTCCATGAATTGCTGCTCCAATTGTATAGGTGATTCCATTCAACTCATCAACCAACTCTTTCCTTTCTTGATCAACAACGTTTAACATATCCTTTGTTCTAGACGTCAACTGTCCCAAATGCTCTTCCAATATTTCTTTTCTTTCCTCCGCATATTTCAGCTTATTTACTACTTCCAGATGCTCCTTTGCCTTCTCTAGCATCTCTGCAGTTGTTTCAGCTTTGAGTTTCTCAAGAACATGCTTCAAATTGCTCGACTGTTCTCTCTCTAGAACTAATTTTATTTGCAGGTCCTCAAGCTCTCTTTCACACTCTGCAATGAGTGTGTCTTTGAAAAAACTGTCATGCTCTTGAACAATATTTAGCGTATTCAGATTCTCTGCAAAACCATAAAGTTGCTGGACCTCAACTTGAACTTCTGTGAGCTTTGATGCGGCAGCCTCAAGAAGATGCTTTATGTTAAGCTGAACAGATTCAACAATTAGTTGAATGTCAGCAATAGCATTTTCCTTCTCTGCAATTAGTGTATACCAATCTGCTTCCTCTTGATCAAATATCTCCATGATCTCATGCTCTCTGCATGTGTACTTCTGCTCAAAGAAACCAAGCCTTGTTTCGAGCTCCAAAAGCTTTTTGTCAAAGATTTCAACAATTTCAGAGTACCTGTTGTTCATGTCAAGTATGGATTTCTGAACTTCTGACTTGATAAGACTGGCTAAATCAAGTTTTTGACCCAAATTATCTTCTTCCAGCACATTGATGTATTGCTGAAGCTCCACAATGTTCCTCTCTCTCTCATCAATCATACTTGATAACTTCTCCTTTTCTTCTCTAGCAAAAAGAGCAGCATCCAGATCTCTCTTTAATGCGCAATTTTCCTCCTTGTAGCTGTTGACTTCAACTTGCATGTCAACATTCAATTTTTCCAAATTCTCCAGTGCTTGCTTGAGTTGGTCCAGTTCATTCTTCCTTTCAGAAAGGGCACAGTTTGCTTCATCGAGAGCAAATAATAACGTCCTTTTTTCTTCTTCATGGATCTCCTCAGCCTCCATTTTGGCAATAAGCGCAGCATCCAGATCCCTCTTCAGTACATGGTTATCATCCACATAGCCCTTGAGTTCAGTCTCCATATCAACTCTCAGCTTTTCCAAATGCTGTAGGGCTTGCTTTTGCTGATGAAGAGTGATTTCATTCTCACTAAGCTCACTCTTCCTCTCGGAAAGGGCACAGTTTGCTTCATTGAGAGCACCTAGTAACTTCTCATTTTCTTCTCTATAAGACACCTCAGCTTCAGTTTTGGCGTTAAGAGCATGATCCAGATCCCTCTTCAGTACATGGATTTCGTCCACATAGCCTTTGAGTTCATTCTCCATGTCAACTCTCAGCTTTTCCAAATGCTCTACTGCTTGCTTTTGCTGATGAAGAGTGATTTCATTCTCGCTAAGCTCGCTCTTCCTCTCAAGAAGGGCACAATTTGCTTCACTGAGAGCACTTAATAACTTCTCGTTTTCTTCTCTAAGAGACACCTCCGATTCAATTTTGGCATTAAGAGCAACATCCAGATCTCTCTTCAATACATGGTTGTCATCCATATAGCCCTTGAGTTCAGTCTCGAGATCAAGTTTTAGCTTTTCCAAGTGCTCCACTGCTTGCTTTTGCTCATGGAGATTGATTTCAAACTGTCTCACTTGGCTTTTCTGATCTGTAAGATCACGGCGTGCTTCATTGAGATCACCTAATAACTTCTCTTTTTCTTCTCTAAGAGACACCTCCACTTCAATTTTGGAGGTAAGAGCAGCATCCAGATCTCTCTTCAGCACATGGTTGTCATCCATATAGCCTTTGAGTTCAGTCTCCAAATCAAATTTTAGCTTCTCCAAATGCTCCACTGCTTGCTTTTGCTGATGGAGATTGGTTTCAAACTGGTTCAGCTGGCTTTTCTGCTCAGTAAGATGCCGGCGTGCTTCATTGAGATCACTTAATGCTTTTCCCAATTCCTCCTGCAGGTTATTTTCCTTCTGTGAAGCTTCACCTTTTAAGCAGTGAACATTTCTTGACGCATTGTCGAGCATCTCTTTGTATGCACTAATCTGCTTTTGCATCTTCTCATGCTCCTGCTGCATACATTCTAGCTGTTCAATTCTTCCGTGAAGTTCCGCCATTACCTCCAATTGGTGAGCGTGTTCAGCTTGAGATTGAGCAATGACACAGTTCTTTTCCTCCAATTGTTTTCTGGCAGCAGTGACATTCTGCTCCAATTTTTCACAACGCTGCTGCATATTCAGTCTTGAAGTATCAATGTATGAGCAGGAATCATAGAACTTTGACTCTACAGCAAGACGGACTATCGAGGCTTCTAAGTTCTCCACAATTTGCAGCTCCAGTGAGCTATAACTGCTCAGCAACTCATTCTGCAGTTGCCTGATCTGCATATCCTTGGAACCCAGCTGTGACAAGCATCCATCCAGCTCACTTCCAAGCTTTCCCATCTGTGTTCTCCACTCCTTCTCCTTATCTCTCAGCTTCTCAGTGCAGCTTCTGTGCGTCTGCTCCAAAGCTCGGAATTTCTCCCGCAGACCCTTCAACGACACTACAGCATCTGCACCACCAATCTGAGCCTCCTGGTACTCCTTGAGCGAAGCCCGCAGGTCCTCATTTTCCTGACCCATCCGCGCCTTACAGTACTCCATCTCATTGAGCAGCGTGACCTTCTCAGCGAGCGAGCTCCTCAGAGACGCGATCTCGCCGTCCCTCTTCGACGTTAGCACCTCGATCGTCGACCTGGCCTCCTCGTACTCCGAAACCACATCGCCGTACTTGCGGCCGAGATCAGCCATCTCCGCCTCGAGGTTCCTCCTGCGGCCCTCCTCGTGCGCCAGCGCCTGGCTGCACATCTCGAGCCTCGACCGGAACTCCTCGGCCACCCTGGTCTTGGAGTCCAGACTGGTCTCGAGGGCGGCGATCTGATCAACCAGGGTTGATCTCTCCGAGCCCCAGTGCTTCTCTGATTGGTTGAAGTTGTCGCGGACCTTCCGGAGCGCGTCCTCGAGGTGCCGGAACTGCTCCGCCTTCCACTTGAGTTTGGCCTGCACGGCGGCCTTCTCCTCCTCCAGCCTGGCGAGCGCGTCGTCCCGCGCCATGGCCTCCCTCTGCGCCGATGCCCGCCGCTCAGCGTCCGAGCACTTCTTTTCTTTTTCTGACAGCAGACGCCTGACCCGCGCGAGCTCCTCGTCGCGGGAGCGGACGGCCGCGTCCTGCTCCAGCCGCTTGAGCTCGGAGTCCTCCAGCGCGGCGACGAGGCCCCGCCGCTCGGCCTCCCAGCTGTTGGTGGTCTCCCGGTGGCTTGCCTTGAGGCCCTCGTGCGCCGCGCAGAGGTGCCGGAACGCCTGATCCTTCTCCGCGAGCTTGGCGTTGAGGTCGTCCGTCAGGTCCTTGGCGGTGGAGAGTGCGTGGTCCTTGGCGGCGAGCTCGAACGACTGCCTCTCGGCGTCGGCCTTGGCGTCGCGGAGGCGCGCGGCCTGGTCGGCCGTCTCCCGCCGCAGCCCGTCGATGAGGGCGGAGTTGGCGCGGTGCTCGGCGGCGCGGGACTCCAGCTCCGCCCGAAGGGTGTCCAGCTCCTTGGCCATCTCCTCCATTTCCACTGCAAATCAGAAGAAAGTCAGAACGAATCGACCGAATCTTGGGAAAGGCGGGGGCTTTCGGAGGCGGGCGCGCGGGCGGGCAACCTTTGTGGGAGGAGCAGGTCGGGAAGAAGGAGCGGGACATGGGGGAGGGGTTCGGGAGCTAGAGGTTCGACATTGACGGGATGGAAACCCTAGAATGGGAGAAAGATTTGAAATTGCGGCGGCGCTGTTGCGATTTACCTGGGTTTGGGGGGACAACGGGAGGAAGGCTTGTGTGTCAGTTGGGGTAGGTCCGGCGCGGCCGGGGCTGCGGGAGGCGGAGGCGGAACGGATCTGGGCGGACGGCACGGCGGCCAGGTCGGAGTGACGGGTTCCGTTTGGGGCTTCTCTCGCCGTACTCCGGCTTTTGAATTCGGCCGCGCGGGGGAGGCCGGGAGGGAGGAAGAGGGGAGTAGATGGTGGTAGGCTGACAGTTGGGCCCACAAACCGAAAAAAAAATCACAAAAACTGATAAAATTAAAAGTATGACTCCATTTTACTATATAAGCCGTTTTAAAAAATTATAAAATAAAACAAGTAGTTTGCATCTAAACTTGTTATCTCTACCTTCAAATTTTGCATCTAAACTTGTTATGAAGGGGATGGAACTGTCCATCCTGGAGATCATTTAATGTTTTTGCATGAATTATGCGGGTTATTCAAGTGTGCAGGTATCTCTATGGATGAAGTGAGGAAGGAGCTATTCTCTGTTTCGTTGTCTGGTAAAGCGGCGCATTGGTATAAATTGTTGAAGAATAGTCATTCTCTTGGTTGGGAAGAAATTGTATCTCTCTTTTATTCTAAATTTTATCCTCCTCATGAAGTTCATATTGATAGGAATAATATTTATAACTTTTATCCTCGCGATGGAGAGAGTATTTCTCAAGCGTGGGGGAGATTGAAGTCACTAATGCTCAAATGTCCCATCCATGAGCTCCCCCGTAATGTTATTGTTAACAATTTTTATGCGAGGCTTTCAGGACATCACAAGGACTATCTGGATGCCTGTTTGGAGGGATCTTTCACAAGCAAGGAGGTTGAAGCTAGGTGGGATCTTCTTGATCGGATTGAGGAGAACGCTGAAGGATGGGAGAACAACAAAGGTGAAGAGTCAGGTATAAATTATGATTATGAATGCATTGAAGCCTTTATGGATACTGATAAATTTCGAAATATGAGTGCTACTTATGGTCTTGACTCTCAAGTTGCTGCAAATCTTTATAAAGCCTTTGCTTCTCATTTTGAATTGCCTAAGAAGAATTTTGATAAGTATCACGAACCTTTTAAAGATGCTTGCATGATGAATGAAATTGTTGTTAATGATTGCAATAAGCATGCTCAAACTCTTAAGAATGCTATTTCCTATAAGCATGTTAATTTTTGTGGAATGCATAGACCTTGTGGAATTAATAAAATCAAAGATGAATATTGTATCCATCATATTAATGAAAAAACTAGAAAGTGGTTTAGGGCTCTAGATGATCTTGGTAAAAAGGTGTGTGCCCTCTATCCTTTTATTTGTGAACTTTGCCATAGAGTGGGTCATTTTAATTTTCAATGCTCCTCCAATGATAATTTGAACCCCATGAGTGCTGCAAATTTGTATTGTGATGATGAAATTACTCCTAATCAGCATAATGAACTTACTTTATTTTTGTGGTGTGAAGAGCTATCGAGAAAAATCTCTTTGTTACATATGAGTGATCTTGATATTGATGATGTCCTGCATGGGTGTTTTTCTTATTGCATTGATAATAGCCATACAAATACTTACATACAAAATATTTTAGAAGATGACACCTTGCCAAAATATGATAGGACCGGTGTGTGTTTTGAACTAATTAACGAAAAGGAGGAATCCTCCCAAGTTTCTTCTATTGTTTCTCAAAATAAATCAGGTTATGCGGACAAGCCACCCTTCAAGCCTCTTCCTACTAAAGAAGGGAACGAGGAGAAGGAAGAGAAGAAGAAGAAGAAGAAGAAGAAGAAGAAGAAGAAGAAGAAGAAGAAGGGAACGAAGAAGAAGAAGAAGAAGAAGGAGAATAAAGAGAAAGAGGTAACGGCATATCCCCGCGTGAATGAGATAACGCTAGGTAACCGTAAGTATGTTGCTCCTAATGATTATTATGATAATGAATCTGAATACAATGATCTTCCTATACCCTTTACATACATTAGTGATCATGATTTGAATGAGCACACTACTTTTGATATTGCAAATCTCTGGGAAACTAATTCTGAAAATGATGATGATAATAATTGTCATAGTATCAGTGCTATCCATGCTTCCTCCCATAATGATATAGGAAGCTCTAAGCTTGGGGAAGAGGTGTTTGAAAATCCTTTTGCTACTGATCATTATGTGTTTGATATATCTCCTTCTAATAACAATGATGGTATGATCACAGATAAACCGACTGTGAAAGATAACTATTCTATTTCTTATGATGACACTGTGCCTCCGACCTTTGATGATTATTATAAAGAATGCTATGATATAGGTTATAACTATCCTTATGAAACTTGTCATAGTCATGATTGGATTACCAAAAATAATTCCCTTAATATGCAACTTGTTTACCATGTTCAAATTCTTGATAATAATCTTGCTCCAATTACTATTAATGAGAAGAACTCTTCTTATGCCAAAATTAATGATACTTCTATGCATATGAACCATGATAAGAATGTTTTAAGTGATGGGTATATTGTGGATTTCATCAATGATGCTACTGAAAGTTATTATGAGAGAGGGAAACATGGTTATAGGCATCTTAATAATATTAAGTTTCCCCTCTTTATGTTGAGAATCTCGAAGTTACTCATGTTTTACCCTCTTATGCTTGTCACTTTATTCTTCATGAATTCATTTGTGTACAAGATTCCCTTGCATAGGAAGTGGGTTAGACTTAAATGTGTTTTGAATTTGCTTCTTGATGCTCTCTTTTGCTTCAACTACTATTTCTTGCGAGTGCATCATTAAAACTGCTGAGCCCATCTTAATGGCTATAAAGAAAGAACTTCTTGGGAGATAACCCATGTGTTTATTTTACTACAGTAATTTTGTTTTATATTTGTGTTTTGGAAGTTGTTACTACTGTAGCAACCTCTCCTTATCTTATTTTATTGCATTGTTGTGCCAAGTAAAGTCTTTGATAGTAAGGTTCATACTAGATTTGGATTACTGCGCAGAAACAGATTTCTTGCTGTCACGAATCTGGGCCTAATTCTCTGTAGATAACTCAGAAAATTATGCTAATTTACGTGAGTGATCCTCAGATATGTACGCAACTTTCATTCAATTTGAGCATTTTCATTTGAGCAAGTCTGGTGCCTCAATAAAATTCGTCTTTACGGACTGTTCTGTTTTGACAGATTCTGCCTTTTATTTCGCATTGCTTCTTTTGCTATGTTGGATGGATTTCTTTGTTCCATTGACTTCCAGTAGCTTTGGGCAATGTCCAGAAGTGTTAAGAATGAATGTGTCACCTCTGAACATGTGAATTTTTGATTATGCACTAACCCTCTAATGAGTTTGTTTCGAGTTTGGTGTGGAGGAAGTTTTCAAGGGTCAAGAGAGGAGGATGATACAATGTGATCAAGAAGAGTGAAAGCTCTAAGCTTGGGGATGCCCCGGTGGTTCATCCCTGCATATTTCAAGAAGACTCAAGCGTCTAAGCTTGGGGATGCCCAAGGCATCCCCTTCTTCATCGACAAATTATCAGGTTCCTTCTCTTGAAACTATATTTTTATTCGGCCACATCTTATGTACTTTGCTTGGAGCGTCTTGTAGGATAACGTTGCATAGAAAACAAAAATTTTCCTACGGCGAACACGCAATCCAAGCCAAGATGCAATCTAGAAGACGGTAGCAACGAGGGGGTATCGAGTCTCACCCTTGAAGAGATTCCAAAGCCTACAAGATGAGGCTCTTGTTGCTGCGGTAGACGATCACTTGCCGCTTGCAAAAGCGCGTAGAAGATCTTGATCACGATCGGTTCCGGCGCCACGAACGGGCAGCACCTCCGTACTCGGTCACACGTTCGGTTGTTGATGAAGACGACGTCCACCTCCCCGTTCCAGCGGGCAGCGGAAGTAGTAGCTCCTCTTGAATCCGACAGCACGACGGCGTGGTGTCGGTGGCGGTGTAGAAGTCCGGCGGAGCTTCGCTAAGCTATGCGGGCAATATGGAGGAGAGGAGCTTGGCTAGGGTTTGGGAGGGGTGGCCGGCCACTCTATGGGGGGCGGCCAACTTGTGGTCTTGGGGTTGGCCGGCCCCCTCCCTTGGCCCCTCATTATATAGGTGGATCCCAAGTGTTGGTGTCCAAGTCTTCGAATAAGACCCGAAACCAAAACCTTCCATAGGAGGGGGAAACCTAGCCCAACTAGGACTCCCACCCAAAGGTGGGATTCCCACCTCCCATGTGGGGGGTGGCCGGCCCCCTATGGTGGAGTCCACTTGGGACTCCACCCCATCTAAGGCTGGCCGGCCATGGAGGTGGAGTCCCTTGTGGACTCCACCTTCCTTGGTGGTTTCTTCCGGACTTTTCTAGAACCTTCTAGAACCTTCCATAGAACCTTCCGCGACATTTTATTTCACATAAAATGACATCCTATATATGAATCTTATTCTCGGACCATTCCGGAACTCCTCGTGATGTCCGGGATCTCATCCGGGACTCCGAACAAATATTCGAACTCCATTCCATAATTCAAGTGCTACCATTTCAACATCCAACTTTAAGTGTGTCACCCTACGGTTCGAGAACTATGCGGACATGGTTGAGTACTCACTCCGACCAATAACCAATAGCGGGATCTGGAGATCCATAATGGCTCCCACATATTCAACGATGACTTTAGTGATCGAATGAACCATACACATATATTACCAATTCCCTTTGTCTCGCGATATTTTACTTGTCCGAGGTTTGATCTTCGGTATCACTCTATACCTTGTTCAACCTCGTCTCCTGACAAGTACTCAGCACTCATACCGTGGTATGTGGTCTCTGACGAACTCATTCATATGCTTGCAAGACATTAGACGACATTCCACCGAGAGGGCCCAGAGTATATCTATCCGTCATCGGGATGGACAAATCCCACCGTTGATCCATATGCCTCAACTCATACTTTCCGGATACTTAATCCCACCTTTATAGCCACCCATTTACGCGGTGGTGTTTGGTGTAATCAAAGTACCTTTCCGGTATAAGTGATTTACATGATCTCATGGTCATAAGGACTAGGTAACTATGTATCGAAAGCTTATAGCAAATAACTTAATGACGAGATCTTATGCTACGCTTAATTGGGTGTGTCCATTATATCATTCACACAATGACATAACCTTGTTATTAATAACATCCAATGTTCATGATTATGAAACTAATCATCTATTAATCAACAAGCTAGTTTAAGAGGCATACTAGGGACTTCTTGTTTGTCTACATATCACACATGTACTAATGTTTCGGTTAATACAATTCTAGCATGATATATAAACATTTATCATAAACATAAAGATATAAATAATAACCACTTTATTATTGCCTCTAGGGCATATCTCCTTGAGTCTCCCACTTGCACTAGAGTCAATAATCTAGATTACATTGTAATATACCTAACACCCATGGCATTCTCGTGTTGGTCATGCTTTGCCCTAGGGAGAGCTTTAGTCAACGGATCTGCTACATTCAGATCGGTGTGTACTTTGCAAATCTTTACTTCTCCATCTTCGATGTACTCGCGAATCGAGTGGTAACGCAGCTTGATATGCTTCAGCCTCTTGTGTGACCTTGGCTCTTGTGCATTGGCGATGGCACCCATGTTATCACAAAGAAATGATTAATGGGTCCAATGCACTAGGAACCACACCGAGCTCTACAATGAACCTCTTCATCCATACCGCTTCGATGAAGCCTCCGAAGCCGCTATGTACTCGATTCTGTTGAAGACTTCGCCACCGTGCAATCGCTTCGAGCTTGCCCAGCTACATCGCGCACCATTCAATATAAACACGTACCCGCATTGTGACTTAGAGTCATCAGGATCAGTGTTCCAACTTGCATCGGTGTAACCGTTTACAACGAGCTCTTGGTCACCTCCATAACAAAGAAACATATCCTTAGTTCTTTTCAAGTACTTCAGGATATTCTTGACCGCTTGTCCGATGTTCCATTCTGGATCACTTTGATATCTGCTAGTCAAACTAACAAGCATGTGCTATATCCGGTCTAGTACATAGCATGGCATACATGATAGATCCCATCGCCGAGGCATAGGGGATGTTACACATCCTTTCTCTTTCTTCTGCCGTAGCCGGTCCTTGAGTTTTACTCAATACCTTGCCTGGTAACATAGGTAAGAACCCTTTCTTACTTTCGTCCATTCTAAACTTCTTTAGAATCTTGTCCAGATATGTACTCTGTGGATAGCCCTATTAGGCGTCTTGATCTATCTCTATAAATCTTGATGCCTAATATATACGATGCTTCACCAAGGTCTTTCATTGAAAAACTATTATTCAAATAACCCTTAACATCTTTAATAGTTCTATATCATTCCCGATCAATAATATGTCATCTACATATAATATCAGGAATGCTACAGAGCTCCCACTCACTTTCTTGTAAATACAGGCCTCTCCATGATACTGTATAAACCCGAAGTCTTTGATCACCTTATCAAAGCGTCGGTTCCAACTTCTTGATGTTTGCTTCAGTCCATAGATTGAACGCTGAAGTTTGCATACTTTGTCAGCATTTTTAGGATCGACAAAACCTTTGGGTTGTACCATATACAACTCTTCCTCAATATCTCCATTAAGGAACGCCGTTTTGACATCCATCTGCCAAATCTCATAATCGAAAAATGCAGCTATTGCTAACAAAATCCTCACAGATTTTAGCTTCGCTACAGGTGAGAAAGTCTCATCGTAATCAACTCCTTGAATTTGTCGGAAACCCTTTGCGACAAGTCGAGCTTTATAGACAGTAATATTACCATCAGCATCTGTTTTTCTCTTGAAGATCCATTTATTCTCGACAGCCTTTCGGCTATCAGGTAAGTCTACCAAAGTCCATACTTTATTATCATACATGGATCCCATTTCGGATTTCATGGCTTCTTGCCATTTGTTGGAATCTGGGCTCATCATCGCTTCTTCATACGTCGCAGGGTCCTCATCATTGTTATCTACAATCATGACATTTAGACAAGGATCATACCAATCAGAGTGGCACGTTCCCTTGTCGATCTGCGAGGTTCAATAGTTTCCTGCTCGAAGTTTCATGATCATTATCATTAGCTTCCTCTGTTGCCGGTGTAGGCGATGCAGGTACAACTTCGATCTGCGCTACTACTGATCAACGAGTATAGATTCATCAATCTCATCGAGTTCTACTTTTCTTCCAGTCACTTCTTTAGTGAGAAATTCTTTCTCAAGAAAGGTTCCGTTCTTAGCAACAAAGATTTTGCCTTCGGATTTGTGATAGAAAGTGTACCCTATAGTTTCCTTAGGGTATCCTATGAAGACGCATTTCTCCGCTTTGGGTTCTAGCTTGTCCGGTTGTAACTTCTTTACATAGGCTTCGCAACCCCAAACTTTCAGAACGATGACTTAGGTTTCTTATTAAACCTTTATTCATACGGTGTCGTTTATACGTATTTTTATGGTGATCTATTTAAAGTGAATGCGGCTGTCTCTAATGCATAACTCCAAAATGATAACGGCAAAATCGGTAAGAGACATCATACTACGAACCATATCTAAGAGAGTTCGATTACGACGTTCGGACACACCGTTTCGTTTGAGGTGTTCCCGGCGGTGTCAATTGTGAAAGTATTCCGCATTTCTTTAAATGCATGCCAAACTCATAACTCAGATATTCACCTCCACGATCAGATCGTAGAAATTTGATCTTCTTGTTACGTTGATTTTCTACTTCACTTTGAAATTCCTTAAACTTCTCGAAAGTTTCGGATTTATGTTTCATGAAATAGATATACCCATATCTACTCAGATCATCCGTGAAGGTTAGAACATAACGATAACCACCGCGCGATGCTACGCTCATTGGTCCACATACATCTGTATGTATGATTTCCAATAAGTCGCAGCTCGCTCCATCATACTGAAAATGGAGTCTTTGTCATTTTACCCATTAGACATGCTTCGCATCTATCAAGTGACTCAAAGTCAAGTGATTCAAGTAATCCATCAAGATGGAGTTTCTCCATGCGTTTCACTCCAATATGACCAAGACGACAGTTGCCACATATAAGTAGAATTATCATTAAGTTTAATTCGCTTAGCATCAATGTTATGTATATGCGTATCACTACTATCGAGATCTAATAGAAATAAGCCATTCTTTTGTGGTGCTCGACCATAAAAGATATTATTCATAAAAATAGAACAACCATTATTCTCAGACTTGAATGAATAACCGTCTTGCATTAAACAAGATCCAGATATAATGTTCATGCTCAACGCAGTACATAATAGCAATTATTTAGGCTTAAAACTAATCCGAAGGTAGATGTAGAGGAAGTGTGCCGACTGCGATCACATTGACCTTGGATCCGTTTCCAACGCGCATCGTCACTTCATCTTTCAAGAGTTGTCGTTTATTCTTTAGTTCTGTTTCGAGTTACAAATATGAGCAACCGAACCAAGATATCAAATACCAGGTACTAGAACGAGAACCGATGAAATGAACATCTATAACATGTATATCAAATATACCTTCTTTCTTCTTCTTGACAAGGCCGCTCTTCAGATCAGCCAGATACTTGGAGCAATTACGCTTCCAGTGTCCCTTCTCCTTGCAAAGAATAGCACTCAGCATCGGGCTTAGGGCCGTTCTTAGGTTTCATAGGAGGCGTGGCAGCTTTCTTGCCACCCTTCTTGAATTTTCCCTTAGACTTGCCTGTTTCTTGAAACTGGTGGTCTTGTTGACCATCAACACTTGGTGCTCTTTCTTGATCTCAATCTCAGCAGCTTTTAGCATGCCAAAAAGTTCAGGTAACTCCTTGTTCATGTTACGCATATTGTAGTTCATCACAAAGTTCTTGTAACTTGGTGGCGGTGATTGAAGGACACGATTAATCCCCGATCTGTTAGGAATCACTATTCCCAAGTCATCGAGTTTCTTCGCATGCCCGGTCATGGCGAGCATGTGCTCACTAACGGAGCTGCCTTCTTCCATCATACAGTGAAGAAATGTTTCGATGCTTCATAGCATTCCATCGCCGCATGAGTCTCGAATATAGCTTTCAGCTCATTCATCAACTCATGAGGATCATGGTGCTCAAAATGTTTTTGAAGATCGGATTCCAGCATCGCACAGGATGGCACACCGAACTTGAGAGTACCGAGTTTTCCGAGTCGCGTAAACAGCTTTTACTTCATCGGATTCATCTTACGCAGGAGGGTCACCTAGCGGTGCATCAAGCACAAATTGCAGATTTCCGCCAGAGAGGAAGATCCTCACATGACGGAACCGATCGGTGAAGTTGCTACCGTTGCTCTTAAGTTTCTCTTTCTCTAGGAACCGATTAAAATTGATTGGGGACGCCATCTCTACAACATATATTTGCAATAGTTTAGACTAAGTTTATGACAAATTGAGTTCAAATTTTAATTCAACATAATTAAAAACCTAAGTGAACTCCCACTCAAAACAATATCCCTCGCATTGTCTTAGTGATCACACGAACCAAATCCACCGCACCTAAACCCGATCATCACGAGAAAAGGTGTGATTTCAATGGCGAACACTCAAAGTGTTCATCATATCAACCATATGATTCATGCTCTACCTTTCGGTATCACGTGTTCCAAGACCATGTCTCGTACATGCTAGGCTCATCAAGGCCACCTTAGTATCCGCATGTGCAAACCTGTCTTGCACCCGTTATATGTACTTATTGAATCTATCACACCCGATCATCACGAGGTGCTTCAAACGACAAGACTTGGCAACGGTGCTACTAAGGATGAACACTTTATTATCTTGAGATTTTAGTGAGGGATCATCTTATAATGCTACCGTCGCGATCTAAGCAAAATAAGATGCATAAAAAGGATTAACATCACATGCGGTTCATATGTGATATGATATGGCCCTTTTGTTCTTGCGCCTTTGATCTTCATCTCCAAAGCACGGATATGATCTCCATCATCTTCGGGCATGATCTCCATCATCGTCGGCGTAGCGTCAAGGTCAATGGCGCCGTCTTCATGATTGTCCTCCATGTAGCAACTATTACAACTACTTTGAAATACTACTCAACATGAAATTTAAAGACAACCATAAGGCTCCCGCCAGTTGCCACAATACAATAATGATCATCTCATACATATTCATCATCACATTATGGCCATATCACATCACCAAACCCTGCAAAAACAAGTTAGACGTCTCTAATTTGGTTTGCATATTTTACGTGGTTTAGGGTTTTCGAGAGAGATCTAATCTACCTACGAACATGAACCACAACGTTGATACTAATGTTTTCAATAGAAGAGTAAATTGAATCTTTACTATAGTAGGAGAGACAGAGACACCCGCAAAGCCTCTTATGCAATACAAGTTGCATGTCGAACGAGGAACAAGTCTCATGAACGCGGTCATGTAAAGTTAGTCCGAGCCGCTTCATCCCACTATGCCATAAAGATGCAAAGTACTCAAACTAAAGATAACAAGAGCATCAACGCCCACAAACCATTGTGTTCTACTCGTGCAACCATCTATGCATAGACACGGCTCGATACCACCGTAGGATAACGTTGCATAGAAAACAAAAATTTTCCTACGGCGAACACGCAATCCAAGCCAAGATGCAATCTAGAAGACGGTAGCAACGAGGGGGTATCGAGTCTCACCCTTGAAGAGATTCCAAAGCCTACAAGATGAGGCTCTTGTTGCTGCGGTAGACGATCACTTGCCGCTTGCAAAAGCGCGTAGAAGATCTTGATCACGATCGGTTCCGGCGCCACGAACGGGCAGCACCTCCGTACTCGGTCACACGTTCGGTTGTTGATGAAGACGACGTCCACCTCCCGTTCCAGCGGGCAGCGGAAGTAGTAGCTCCTCTTGAATCCGACAGCACGACGGCGTGGTGTCGGTGGCGGTGTAGAAGTCCGGCGGAGCTTCGCTAAGCTATGCGGGCACTATGGAGGAGAGGAGCTTGGCTAGGGTTTGGGAGGGTGGCCGGCCACTCTATGGGGGCGGCCAACTTGTGGTCTTGGGGTTGGCCGGCCCACTCCCATGGCCCCTCATTATATAGGTGGATCCCAAGTGTTGGTGTCCAAGTCTTCGAATAAGACCCGAAACCAAAACCTTCCATAGGAGGGGGAAACCTAGCCCAACTAGGACTCCCACCCAAAGGTGGGATTCCCACCTCCCATGTGGGGGGTGGCCGGCCCCCTATGGTGGAGTCCACTTGGGACTCCACCCCATCTAAGGCTGGCCGGCCATGGAGGTGGAGTCCCTTGTGGACTCCACCTTCCTTGGTGGTTTCTTCCGGACTTTTCTAGAACCTTCTAGAACCTTCCATAGAACCTTCCGCGACATTTTATTTCACATAAAATGACATCCTATATATGAATCTTATTCTCCGGACCATTCCGGAACTCCTCGTGATGTCCGGGATCTCATCCGGGACTCCGAACAAATATTCGAACTCCATTCCATAATTCAAGTGCTACCATTTCAACATCCAACTTTAAGTGTGTCACCCTACGGTTCGAGAACTATGCGGACATGGTTGAGTACTCACTCCGACCAATAACCAATAGCGGGATCGGGAGATCCATAATGGCTCCCACATATTCAACGATGACTTTAGTGATCGAATGAACCATACACATATATTACCAATTCCCTTTGTCTCGCGATATTTTACTTGTCCGAGGTTTGATCTTCGGTATCACTCTATACCTTGTTCAACCTCGTCTCCTGACAAGTACTCTTTACTCGTACCGTGGTATGTGGTCTCTTATGAACTCATTCATATGCTTGCAAGACATTAGACGACATTCCACCGAGAGGGCCCAGAGTATATCTATCCGTCATCGGGATGGACAAATCCCACTGTTGATCCATATGCCTCAACTCATACTTTCCGGATACTTAATCCCACCTTTATAGCCACCCATTTACGCAGTGGTGTTTGGTGTAATCAAAGTACCTTTCCGGTATAAGTGATTTACATGATCTCATGGTCATAAGGACTAGGTAACTATGTATCGAAAGCTTATAGCAAATAACTTAATGACGAGATCTTATGCTACGCTTAATTGGGTGTGTCCATTATATCATTCACACAATGACATAACCTTGTTATTAATAACATCCAATGTTCATGATTATGAAACTAATCATCTATTAATCAACAAGCTAGTTTAAGAGGCATACTAGGGACTTCTTGTTTGTCTACATATCACACATGTACTAATGTTTCGGTTAATACAATTCTAGCATGATATATAAACATTTATCATAAACATAAAGATATAAATAATAACCACTTTATTATTGCCTCTAGGGCATATCTCCTTCACGTCTGTGTGCTTTTGTTTTTGTTTTTGTTTGAATAAATGCTTGTGTGGGAGAGAGACACGCTCCGCTGGTTCATATGAACACATGTGTTCTTAGCTTTTAATTTTCATGGCGAAGGTTGAAACTGCTTCGTTAATTGTTATATGGTTGGAAACGGGAAATGCTACATGTAATAATTGGTAAAATGTCTTCGATAATGTGATACTTGGCAATTGTTGTGCTCATGTTTAAGCTCTTGCATCATATACTTTGCACCTATTAATGAAGAAATACATAGAGCTTGCTAAAATTTGGTTTGCATAACTGGTCTCTCTAAGGTCTAGATAATTTTTAGTATTGAATTTGAACAACAAGGAAGACGGTGTAGAGTCTTATAATGTTTACAATATGTCTTTTATGTGAGTTTTGTTGCACCGCTTCATCCTTGTGTTTGTTTCAAATAATCTTGCTAGCCTAAACCTTTTATCGAGAGGGAATACTTCTCATGCATCCAAAATCCTTGAGCCAACCACTATGCCATTTGTGTCCACCATACCTACCTACTACATGGTATTTCTCCGCCATTCCAAAGTAAATTGCTTGAGTGCTACCTTTAAATTTCTATCCTCTACCTTTGCAATATATAGCTCATGGGACAAATAGCCTAAAAACTATTGCGGTATTGAATATGTACTTATGCACTTTATCTCTTATTAAGTTGCTTGTTGTGCGATAACCATGTTCCTGGGGACGCCATCAACTACTCTTTGTTTAATATCATGTGAGTTGCTATGCATGTTCGTCTTGTCTGAAGTAAGGGAGATTTACCGCTAGAATGGTTAGAGCATGCATAATGTTAGAGAAGAACATTGGGCCGCTAACTAAAGCCATGATCCATGGTGGAAGTTTCAGTTTTGGACAAACATCCTCAATCTCATATGAGAAAATTAATTGTTGCTACATGCTTATGCATTAAAGAGGAGTCCATTATCTGTTGTCTATGTTGTCCCGGTATGGATGTCTAAGTTGAGAATAATCAATAGCGAGAAATCCAATGCGAGCTTTCTCCTTAGACCTTTGTACAGGCGGCATAGAGGTACCCCTTTGTGACACTTGGTTAAAACATATGTATTGCAATGATAATCCAGGTAATCCGAGCTAATTAGGACAAGGTGCGGGCACTATTAGTATACTATGCATGAGGCTTGCAACTTGTAGGATATAATTTACATGATACATATGCTTTATTACTACCGTTGACAAAATTGTTTCTTGTTTTCAAAATCAAAGCTCTAGCACAAATATAGCAATCAATGCTTCCCTCTGCGAAGGGCCATTCTTTTACTTTTATGTTGAGTCAGTTCACCTATTTCTCTCTATCTCAAGAAGCAAACACTTGTGTGAACTGTGCATTGATTCCTACATACTTGCATATTGCACATGTTATATTACTTTACATTGACAACTATCCATGAGATATACATGTTACAAGTTGAAAGCAACCGCTGAAACTTAATCTTCCTTTGTGTTGCTTCAATGCCTTTACTTTGAATTGTTGTTTTATGAGTTAACTCTTATGCAAGACTTATTGATGCTTGTCTTGAAGTACTATTCATGAAAAGTCTTTGCTATATAATTCATTTGTTTACTCATGTCATTTACCATTGTTTTGATCGCTGCATTCATTACATGTGCATACAATAGTATGATCAAGGTTATGATGGCATGTCACTCCAGAAATTATCTTTGTTATCGTTTACCTGCTCGGGACGAGCAGGAACTAAGCTTGGGGATGCTGATACGTCTCCGACGTATCGATAATTTCTTATGTTCCATGCCACATTATTGATGATATCTACATGTTTTATGCATACTTTATGTCATATTTATGCGTTTTCCGGAACTAACCTATTGACGAGATGCCAAAGGGCCAGTTCCTGTTTTCTGCTGTTTTTCGTTTCAGAAATCCTAGTAAGGAAATATTCTCGGAATTGGACGAAATCAACGCCCAGCATCTTAGAATCCCCGGAAGCATCCAGAACACCCGAGAGAGGCCAGAGGGGGGCCACAGGCCCACCACACATGACCCTGGCGCGGCCAAGAGGGGGCCCGCGCCCCCCTAGTGTGTCATCGCCTCGTTGACCTTCTGACGTCGCCTCTTCGCCTATATAAAGGTCCCTGACCTAAATCTTCGATACGGAAAAGCCACGGTACGAGAAACCATCCAGAGCCACCGCCATCGAAAAACTCCAATTCGGGGGATAGAAGTCTCTGTTCCGGCACGCCGCCGGGACGGGGAATTGCCCCCGGAGTCATCTCCACCGCCGTCTCCACCGCCATCTTCACCGCCATCGCTGTCTCCATGATGAGGAGGGAGTAATTCACCCCCGGGGCTGAGGGCTCCGCTGTAGCTATGTGGTTCATCTCTCTCTTTATGTGATCTAGTTGAATATCATCTATGTGCTACTCTAGTGATGTTATTAAAGTAGTCTATTCCTCCTCCATGATGTAATGTTGGCAGTGTGTGCATCATGAAGTACTTGGTATATGCTATGATTGTGATCTCTTGTGGATTATGAAGTTAACTATTACTATGATGGTATTGATGTGATCTATTCCTCCTTTCATAGTGTGATGGTAACGGTGTGCATGCTATGTTAGTACTTGGTTTGGTTGTGTTGATCTATCTTGCACTCTAAGGTTATTTAAATATGAATATCGAATATTGGGGAGCTTGTTAACTCCGGCATTGAGGGTTCGTGTAATCCTACACAATTAGTGGTGTTCATCATCCACAAGAGGGTGTAGAGTAGTCCTATTATGTGATCATTGTTGAGAGTGTCCACTAGTGAAAGCAGGATCCCTGGGCCTTGCTTCCAAGCATCGAATCTCCGTTTGTTTACTGTTTTGTTGCATGTTTACTCGCTGCCATATTTTATTCAGATTGCTATTATCACTCATACTCATCCATATTACTTGCATCTCACTATCTCTTCGCCGAACTAGTGCACCTATACATCTGACAAGTGTATTAGGTGTGTTGGGGACACAAGAGACTTCTTGCATTGTGATCGCAGGGTTGCTTGAGAGGGATATCTTTGACCTCTTCCTCCCTGAGATCGATAAATCTTGGGTGATCCACTTAAGGGAAACTTGCTGCTGTTCTACAAACCTCTGCTCTTGGAGGCCCAACACTGTCTACAAGAATAGAAGCTCCCGTAGACATCACTGCTTTTCGTAACCATCAATGACTGGCCTGCTCTTGGTAACATTTCAGGACAGTCAAACAAGGGATACAATGCATGCACGCACTGTTTACATGAGCTCGAAGGTGATTATTTGGAAAAATGTAAGAAGGTCGTGTACCTGGGGCATCATCGATTTCTTAGGACTAGCCATCCCGTAAGAAAGAAAGGCAAGCATTACAACGGTGAGGCTGATCACCGGAGGAAGCCTCCCCATCGTGATGGTGTTGATATATTTGGTATGGTCAAGGATCTAGATGTAATATTTGGAAAGGGTCCTGGCGGACGGTCTGTTCCGAATGACGATGCCGGACACGCGCCCATGTGGAAGAAGAAATCTATATTTTGGGATCTACCCTATTGGGAAGTCTTAGAGGTCCGCTCTTCAATCGATGTGATGCACGTGACGAAGAATCTTTGCGTGAACCTGCTAGGCTTTACGGGCGTGTACGGAAGACAAAAGATACACCGAAGCACGGGAGGACCAAAGAACGTAGGAAAGACCCCAAAAACTGCATGAGAGAGTTAAAGGAGGTCATTACTCCAGCTACGCTCTTACAAAAGCGAGAGAAGGAAATATTTTTGAATGTCTGAGCAAGATATCAAGATCCCGTCCGGCTTCTCCTCCAATATAAAGGAAATAATAAATATGGAGAAGAAAACATTCCGTAACCTGAAGTCTCATGATCATCACGTGATAATGACACGATTGCTTCCGATTGCATTGAGGGGGCTTCTACCGGAAAATGTTCGACTGCCCATTGTGAAGCTATGTGCATTCCTCAATGCAATTTCTCAGAACGTAATAAATCCAGAAATTCTACCGAGGTTGCAGAATGATGTGGTCCAATGTCTCGTTAGTTTTGAGCTGGTGTTCCCACCATCCTTCTTCAATATTATGACACATCTCCTCGTTCACCTGGTCGATGAGATTTCCATTCTCGGTCCTGTGTTTCTACACAATATGTTCCCCTTCGAGAGGTTCATGGGAGTCTTAAAGAAATATGTTCATAACCGTGCTAGGCCAGAAGGAAGCATCTCCAAGGGCTATGGAACAGAGGAGGTCATTGAATTCTGTGTTGACTTTATTCCTGACCTTAAGCCGATTGGTGTTCCTGAATCGCGGCATGAAGGGAGACTAAGTGGAAAAGGCACGCTAGGAAGGAAATCAATGATATGTAGGGACGGGATTTCTTTGACTCAAGCACACTACACAGTTCTACAAAGTTCCATCTTGGTGGCTCCGTATATCGGTGACCACAAGAACTTTCTACGCTCCCAGAACCTGGGGCAGTCGAACGATTGGATTAGACGTGAACACATGTCGACTTTCGGCGGTTGGTTGCAAAAACATCTCCTGAATAACAAAGATATTGAAGATCAGTTGTACTTGCTGGCCCAGACACCATCTTCGACTGTAGTGACTTTCCAAGGGTACGAGATAAATGGGAATACATTTTACACGATCGCCCAAGATAAAAAGAGCACCAACCAAAACAGTGGTGTCCGATTTGATGCAATAATGAATGAAGGCCCAAATGACACATATTATGGTTACATAGAGGATATATGGGAACTTGACTATGGACCTTCTTTTAAGGTCCCTTTGTTTAGGTGCAAATGGGTCAACAAAACAGGAGGCGGGGTTCAGGTAGACAAGTTGTATGGAATGACAACAGTGGATCTCAACAATCTTGGGTATAGAGACGAACCATTCGTCCTAGCCAAGGATGTGGCCCAGGTTTTCTATGTGAAGGATATGTCTACCAAACCAAGAAAAAGGAAACATAAGGAACAAATACACCAAACGATGAGCCAAAGCGCCACATAGTTCTTTCTGGAAAAAGAAACATCGTGGGAGTGGAGGACAAGACAGACATGTCAGAAGATTATAATAAGTTTGATGAAATTCCACCCTTCAGAGTGAACATTGATCCAAGCATCAAGTTAAATGATGAAGATGCTCCATGGTTAAGGCCAAAGAAGATTAAATGATGAAGATGCTCCATCATCAAGTTAATTGAAGAATGTTCATGGCACAAATGAGTATCTCAACATGGCAATCAATTTCCCATTTATTTTTGTGTAATCATTTAACTGTATGTAAGATATGAAATGTGGAGATGCGCCACGGGAGATTTCCCAACCCTTTCCCCAACACTGTTAGGGAAGATGTAGTCGTTCAGGGGCTTGCAGGGAAAAATTCCAAGCCACAGTTTCTGAAGATGCCGTAGGGCGTGTGCACCAACGACATCTTCGAGAAACTGCGCCACGGGAGATTTCCCAACCCTTTCCCAACACTATTAGAGGATATGTAGTCGTTCAGGGGCTTGCAGGAAAAAATTTCAAGGCGCGGTTTCTGAAGATGCCGTAGGGCGTGTGCACCAACGACATCTTCAAGAAATTGCGCCACGGGAGATTTCCCAACCCTTTCCCCAACACTGTTAGAGGAGATGTAGTCGTTCAGGGGCTTGCAGGGAAAAATTCCGAGGAGCAGCTTCCGAAGATGCCGTAGGGCGTGTGCACCAACGACAACTTCGAGAAGCTGCGCCACAGGAGATTTCCCAACCCTTCCCTTCATCCATGGGAATGAAACTCTGCTTGGCTTGTTGATCTGCTTGGCAAGGCGTATCGATGCTCCTTTTATAGGCACGGCACCTCTTCTACTTTTTCTTGTTCCTTCGACAGGGCGTCGTGCACTACATGCTTTATCTCATCGAGCAGTGCGTCCACCCATGCGTTCTTATCCTGCCGACATCTTTAGTCCCGGTTGTACCCACCAGCCGGGACTAAAGGTTACCCACACGTCCTTATCCCACCGACAGTTTTGTTAGATGACAAAAAAAGGATCTTTCGTCCCGGTTGTACCCACCAGCCGGGACTAAAGGTTACCCACACGTCCTTATCCCACCGACAGTTTTGTTAGATGACAAAAAAATGATCTTTAGTCCCGGTTGTACCCAACATCCGGGACTAATGTTTTCGGCGCCACTGCTTTCCCGCCTATTTTTCTCCCCGCGCTTTCCACTGCTTCCCGCCTCCGTCCTCCCGCCATTTTTTCACTATATATATGTCGGCTTGGCCTCCATTTACATATCACATCTAGACTCATATATGCAAACCTCATCACTCTGTCCCATGGCTTCCATCGTATCTCTAACCCTCCGGGAGGCGGAGGCTCTTTGCGCGTCGAACTACCCCTGCCCGCCGGGCTACCGCGTCCCGACCGGCTGGTTGCTGAGCGTCGGAGGCGTACCGGTCCCTCCTGTCCCTCTAGGTGTAGCGCGCGAGATGGCCATCACGAACCACTACTACTTCGAGCTCACGCCAGAGCAGCGGAGGAATCCCCAGTGGCATCCCGACTACAGCCCGACTTGGGAAAGCTTCTTCATCAATCGGCGTGAGAGGGCGCTTGCCAGGCACGAGGAGGGCGGCCCGCCTCCTTCGAACTTCAACGAGGCTGGCCGACGGCTGTGGTGGCGCGGCCGGACTCTCCAGGGCGTCATGGCCCACCGTGGCCCCCGCCTGCGCTACCCTCAGTCCCAGCCCACGCGTGCTCTCCCGCCGAGGTTCGACTACCGCGACCCCGATGCCAGCGACGATGATGACGGCGACTACGATGACTACAGTGGCGAGTACTATAGGACTAGGCACGAGTATGACTGAATGACTCGAACAGTTGAATCTGGCCATGTATCTTAATTAATTTTCAGTTGAGCTCTGTACTTTAATTCCATGTATCTGGCGGGAAACTTTTCTCATTGATACATCTCCAACGTATCTATAATTTCTGATGTTCCATGCTTGTTTTATGACAATACCTACATGTTTTGTTCACACTTTATGATGATTTTATGCGTTTTCCGGAACTAACCTATTGACGAGATTCCGAAGTGCCAGTTCCTGTTTTCTGCTGTTTTTGCTTTTAGAAATCCTAGTAAGGAAATATTCTCGGAATTGGACGAAATCAACGCCCAGCATCTTATAATTCCACGAAGCTTCCAGAACACCCGAGAGGGACCAGAGGAGAGCCACAGGGGGCCCACACGTGTGGGCGGCGTGGCCCAAGGGGTGGGGGGCGCGCCCCCCTATTTTGTGGAGCCACCGCAGCCCTTCCGACTCCGACTCTTCGCCTATAAGAAGCCCCCTGACCTAAATCTTCGATAAGAATAAGCCACGGATTGACAAAACATGAGAAAACCTTCCAGACCCGCCGCCATCGCGAAACTCCAATTCGGGGGACAGAAGTCTCTGTTCCGGCACCCTGCCGGGACGGGGAATTGCCCCCGGAAGGCATCTCCACCGCCATCTTCACCACCATGTTCACCGCCATCGCTGTCTCCATGATGAGGAGGGAGTAATTCTCCCCCGGGGCTGAGGGCTCTACCGTAGCTATGTGGTTCATCTATCTCTTTGTGATCTAGTTGAATATCATCTATGTGCTACTCTAGTGATGTTATTAAAGTAGACTATTCCTCCTCCATGATGTAATGTTGACAGTGTGTGCATCATGTAGTACTTGGTATATGCTATGATTGTGATCTCTTGTAGATTATGAAGTTAACTATTACTATGATGGTATTGATGTGATTTATTCCCCCTTTCATAGCTTGTCGGTGACAGTGTGCATGCTATGTTAGTACTCGGTATAATTGCGTTGGTCTATCATGCACTCTAAGGTTATTTAAATATGAACATCGAATGTTGTGGAGCTTGTTAACTCCGGCATTGAGGTGCTCTTGTAGCCCTACACAATTAATGGTGTTTGTCATCCAACAAGAGAGTGTAGAGTAGTTTCAGTTATGTGATCAATGTTGAGAGTGTCCACTAGTGAAAGTAGGATCCCTAGGCCTTGTTTCCGAACATCGAATCGCCGTTTGCTTACTGTTCTGTTGCATGTTTACTCGCTGCCATATTTTATTCAGATTGCTATTACCACTCATATACATCCATATTACTTGCATTTCACTATCTCTTCGCCGAACTAGTGCACCTATACATCTGACAAGTGTATTAGGTGTGTTGGGGACACAAAAGACTTCTTGCATCGTGATTGCAGGGTTGCTTGAGAGGGATATCTTTGACCTCTTCCTCCCTGAGTTCGATAAACCTTGGGTGATCCACTTAAGGGAAAACTTGCTGCTGTTCTACAAACCTCTGCTCTTGAAGGCCCAACACTGTCTACAGGAAAAGAAGCGTGCGTAGACATCACTCATCATCAGCGTCTGCCACAACAACTTTATTGAAAATACAATTAAAATAGATAAACAACTAGTCTAGTCGATCTACTCGTCGTCGGAGGTTGTCTCGGTCCAAATGTCGTCCCACCGAGGGTCGTTGTCGGCCCAAGTTGTATTCGGGTTGTCGAGCTCGAACACGGCGACGGCCCGACGGTGGCGCATGTTGGACCTGCGATGTGCCCGGAGGTCAGCGAAGAACGTGGTGGTGTTGTCGACGTCGTTGGGGAACTGCGCCCTCCACTGGCTCATCAACTCCTCGTCGTGCTCGGCGATGGCGATCCGGCGCTGCACCTGGCGGTGGCGGCGACGGTCCTTGTCGTCGACGAGGCACGGCGTCGGCGCGAGGAACTCCGCCTCCTCTAGCGATTCGACGTCTGGGAAGTTCATGTCGCACCGTGGCCGCCGAAATCGCCATGCGGCCGCGTCGTAAGCGCGCGCCGCCAGCTCCGGGGTGTTGTACGTGCCGAGGGTGAGCCGGAAGCCACCGGCGCGCATCTCGGCGTAGAACCTACCGTTCGGACGCGCTCGGATGCCACGGAAGCCGGACGAGCCGCGATGGCGCGGCGGCATCCCAGCGACGAATGAACGGAGGCGACGGCGACGTGTGGTTCCGCGCGCACGCAACGCTTTATAGCACAGCGACGCGGCAAGTTTGGCGACAGGTGGCGCGGGGAAGCGGTGGGGCGTGACACGTGGATGCGGCATCTACACGTCGCACGCCGGCGGCGGCGGGGCGAGGCATGTGGAAGCGGCGGCGACAGGTGGCGCGGGGAAGCGGCGGGGCGTGGCACGTGGAAGCGGGATCTACATGTCGCACGGCGGTGGCGGCGGGGCGAGGCACGTGGAAGCGGCGGCGACACGTGGCACGAGGAAGGGACACGTGTGGCACGGCGGCGGAGGTGGCCAGTACATGGCGGTGGCGGTGGTGGCCAGTACACGGCGGTGGCCAGTACATGGCGGTGGCGACGGTGGCCTGTACATGGCGGTGGCGGCGGTGGCCAGTACACGGCGGTGGCGGTGGCGGCAGTGGCGGCGGTGGCCAGTACATGGCGGCGGCGGCGGTGGACACGTCTGGCAGTGCGGTGGCCAGTACGTGGTTTTTTTTTGATTTGAAATAAGGCGGTAACGATTTTTTTTAAAAAAATGGCCTTTGGTCCCGGTTTGTATTAAAAACCGGGACTAAAGGCCTATTTTGCGCGCGCAGCAATAATCGCAGCAAAAATGGCCTTTAGTCCCGGTTTGTACAAACCGGGACCAAAGGGGGGCCTTTGGTCCCGGTTTGTAATACGAACCAGGACCAAAGGGGGGGTTATAACTGCACCACTTCGTCTCCGCGGAGATCAATCCCGCGGAGACGAAGCGAGCAGACGCCGCCAGGCCGCCCAATCGCGCCGCGCCCGCCGCGCCGCCACCGCGCGCCGCCACCGCCTCCGCCACCGCGCTCGCCTCCGCCGCCGCGTGCGCCACCGCCTCCACCACCACGCCCGCGCCCGCCGTCGCCGGCCGTCTCCGTCCGCCCGCGCCTGCCGTCGCCCGGTCCGCGCGCCACCGCCCACCGCCGCGCGCCTCCTCTCTGCCGACAAGGTGAGCGCCCCGGCCACCCCTTTTTTTTGTTAACTTCTTATCAAGTTTGACATATTAGATTGTTAGATGTATCAAATTTGTTAGTACATATATTGTTAGATGTATAAAATTTGTTTGTTAGAATAATTAGAATAGTGGTTAGTAAAAATAATATGTTAATTAGAAATAGTTAATTAGTAAATATTTACAATAATATATGTTAGTAAAAATAGTTAGTAAATTCTATGTTAGATAGAACTCTATTTTTTTAGAAATGGTTAGTAAACTATTTTTTAGAAATAGTTAGTAAAATTTACAATAATATATGTTAGAAATAATAATGTTAATTACAACTCTATGTTAGTTAGAACTCTATTTTTTTAGAAATAGTTGTTAATATGTATGTTAGAAATAATGTTAGTTACAACTCTAACATTAATAAAAATAATATTAGTTAGAACTCTATTATTGTAAACTATTTGCAATAATTTTACTGTTCCGTGGCTTTGGGTGTTCAGCCGGCGCGGTTCAGCACCCGGTCGGCGCCGTTGAGATGTTCTAGCTAGTAGTGATCGATGTATAGTTGTTAGTACATTGTTAGTATAGTTAATCCAGTAGTGCGGGCGCCCCTGCCGGTGCCGAGTCCGTGGCGGTACCCCTACCAGCGCCTGTGGCTATGCCGAGTCCGTGGCGGTGCCGCCGCGACATAGTGCCGGCGCCCCCCAAACGGTAGTGCCGGCGCAGACTAACATATAGTGAAGTTATTTTTTAATTTATGTTAACGTTGATACATATATATGATTTGTTTTCGTAGCTACGATGCCGCGACAGCCGCCGCGTCGTGGTCTGACTCTTATAGAGGAGATGCAGCAGATGGGGGAGGTCCGGGACTGGGCTCCGCCGGGGGTGGCACTGGGAGGTCTTAGCTTCCGGGTCGCGCACCTTGGTGCGGAATCCGGGTCCCGTCGTCGACCCGGATATTCTCTGGTGGAGGTCTTATGGGCCACGGTCGTTTCAGAGGGAGCCGGCCCCGCCGGAGGAGGTAGCTCAGCGCATTGCGGCGGAGGACAAGCACGTTCGCCGTTACATGTATGCGTTAGACAACATGTATAGGACCGGATGGAGCGTTATGCAGGGATCTCATGTTAGTCATGCTCCTGTGATTGTTCCGTGGCTTTGGGGGTTCACCCGGCGCGGATTAGGACCCGATCGGCGCCCTCTAGGACCCGGTCGGCGCGGTTGAGAGGTTTTAGTATTGATTGATGTATTAGGGTTAAATAAACATGAACCCGATCTATGTATGCATGTAACTGCACTATCTGCTTTCAGCACTATATTATCGATCCTTAGTTAAGAACTACATATGTAACTCCATTTTCAGTTTTCTGCATTATCCTTAATTTGATCATATGATGGTTCCTATATATAGCTTGCAGGTCGTTGTAGAAAGCATGGAGAGAGATGAAACTCAAGAAAATTTCATGGAGAACCTCATAGCCCACGGTACTCTGGATGATCGCGACGACGACGTTATTCCAGATGATGGCGGTGACGATGTCACCGCAACTTTTTTGAATGACTCCGGTGAGGGAGCGGAGAATATTGAGGAAGAAGATCCTAATGGCGCCGGTGAGGAAGAAGATCATCATAATGGCTCCGGAACCGTAGTTATCACCCAAGTATATAAATTAATTAAGCCGTTGTTGATCGACTAGATGCATTAACTAATTAAATTGTACTGACTATGAATTATTTCTTTTTTAGCCCTCCGGATCGAGCACTTCTTCTGTAAAGTCGAGGAAGCGAGGCCCGGCCAAAAAGTTGGACGACGGTGTTAGGCACGACATCACCCACATCGCTAAGGATGGTAAACCGATTGCTCCAGAGAAAGGTGCAAAGGCATTTATAGCTCAATGCGGAGTGCTTGTTAGGGACCACGTCCCGATCACCGTTCGAGAATGGAACAAGCCGAAGGGACTAGTGCTGTCTGCAGAGGAAGAAGCTCAAGGTCTTTATATCGATGATGTAGCCAAAGACAACATTCTGACCAAGCTCATGTCACATTTCAACATAGTACCCGAAGAGGGGGATGCCGCTGAAAAGGCCAAGATGGAGCAGGCCCTCCGCGACTTTGCCAAGAAGAAGATGGCCGAACTATTCAAGAACCACAAGAAAATATTGCGCGGCCTTATCAAGAAAGACAAGACTCCGGACAGTGAGAAGGTAAAAAATCACTGGGTACTACATTTCCAAGATTACCCTGTAAGTAGTACTATATATATAACTATGTCCGTGAAACTCTATATATGATATTTACTTTCAATACGATGCTTGATTATTAGTTTGATCGAACTATTTTTTCGTAAAGTGTATGAGGCAGGAACCCGGGAATAACTTATGTGGATACTACGTCTGCACCTTCATTCGTGACATGGCCTGTCCCAAGGGTGGGGATGCCCGTATACACCAGACTCGTGTACGATAACAAATTTTCACAATTAATCTTAATTAGTACCATCTATTGTATTGAGTTCCATTCATATATTGATCTCCTTTTTAAAATATAGATGATACGCCCGCGAGACACTCTCATAACGGAGGATCAAATACGAGCAATTCAAGAGGAAGTCGCAGGATTCTTTGTTACCGAGGTCATTACCCCAGGTGGAGAGCACTATCGGCAGTCCGTAGATCTTGATCGTGCACTTCGTAAAGGCAAATAGATTTAGTAAAGAGATCCGACTTTATATTGTAAATATGCATGCATTACGTGTACCGTTGACGATGTCTATATATATTCACGACGATTTTTTGTGGTTTCTTGAATGATATATATGCATTGCTGAAACTCTGCCGCGGTAGAGAAACGCCCTGTTTCTCTGCCGCGGCAGAGAAACGCTGGTACAGCCTAAACCTGTACCGCGGCAGAGAAATAGAAATTCTCTGCCGCGGCAGAGAATCCCATGCCCGGTTCGTACCACGAACCGGGACCAAAGGCCATCCACCGCGAGCTCCCTGGCCGCACCACGTGGCGAGACCTTTAGGCCCGGTGCAACTTTGAACCGGGACTAAAGGGGGACCCTTTAGTCCCGCCTAATTGGTCCCGGTTTGGGAACCGGGACTGAAGGCCCAAATGGACCGGGCCTATAGCCCCGTTTTCCACTAGTGTGAAGAATATCATGTGGCCTATAACCGGCAGCAGAAGGAGTTCCAGGAGTACATGACATATAGACATGTAAGTTCCAACCTTTCTTTTCGCAAATGATGACAAATCCCCTAGTTTGATGCTTCATTTCTGCAAAGACTGACATGTAAACTATCTTGCAGACGTCGATGATGGCCAAGGAAACTGGACAAACAGTGGAGTTAGGGCCGTGGCCTCCCTTGCCGGGGCCGGCGCCACCCATGCCATCAAAGGAAAGTTTCGCTGCGACATACTATGGGAGAACAGCGGTAAGTTCTTCGCCAAAACGAATACTACGACTTTCCTTTGCCTCGCAAGTTGCTAACATCTCGAGAACATGTATGTAGGGAACGGGATGTTCCGCGAACCAGGATGGTGGGAGGGAGATGACACCGGTTCATCATGGTGGTCCTTCTCCCGGTGCTACTCCCGGTACTTCTCCCGGTACTTCTCCCGGTGGTTCTTCCGCAGCTTCTACTGCAGCAGCGCGTCAGACCGGGCCGGTGTTTAGCGGCGACGAGCTCCTCTAGTTGCCCCATGTATTTTATCGACACTATAGCATCATGTATGCACACTATGGCACTATGTATGCATCCTATGGCACTATGACACTATGTATGCAACCTATGGCACTATGACACTATGTATGCACTTGATGTTATATGTATTTGCACTTCATGCCTATGAATTTCATGTGAATTATATGTGCTTTTGTATCCTACCAAATCTGGAAAACGTGCGAAACAGCAGGAAATCGAAAAAATGTACCAAATGGCACATGCTACGCTGACGGCTTCCCCCTCGGGGCAGCGTCGACATGGACCATATGGGACATGCTACGCCGACGGCTTCCCCCTCGGGGTAGCTTCGAGATGAACCAGGGCGCGCCGCGTGGCAGAGTACGCCGACGGCCACCCGCTCGGCGTAGGATGCGCCACGGCTCGCCAGGACGCGCCGCGTGGCAGGGTACGTCGACGGCCGTGCCCCTCGGCGTAGCGTGCAACACCGATCGCCAGGATGCGCCGCGTGGCGTGGTACGCCGACGGCCGCCCCCTCGGCGTAGCGCGAACCGTGGCTCGCCAGGATGCGCCGCGTGGCGGGGTAGACCGACGGCTACCCCCTCGGCGTAGCCGTAACGGCCGTCAGCTCGACGACGCCCGTTAGCGTGCTACGCCGAGGGCTAGTACGCCGACGGGTGGCCTCACCCTCGGCCCTCTCGTTCCACGCCGACGGTCGCCGATACGCCGAGGGCCTCGTGGCTTCTGCCGAGGCCACCCTTCCCCGAGAAGCTATGCCGAGGGTCCCTGTCGGCGTACCGTACGCCGAGGGCTAGGCGGTGGTACGCCGAGGGCCGGCGGCCGTCGGCGTGAGTATTGATTAACCAACGTCGATTATTGGGAGAGTAAAATTGTCCAAGAAGAAGTTGGACGAAAATTTTGGCAAAAACCTTAGCTCCTTTATTATTAGGTATAGATTAACCAACCACGATTGTTGGGGTTGGCTCGCCTCTCGTAGGCATTTTGCCTCCGGTGACATTGCGGGCTCGTTTCGGTTGAACGAAATCCGCACTTTGGGAGCTGGATATGTTTGACCGTGTGATCACGCCTCTGCAGTACACACCTTCTCTATCCGATATTGGCTGCGCGAAAAAAGAGAAACCACCCCGAAACAAGAGAAAAAGAAGTAGAAGCCCACACAACAGATGGTATGTGGATTCATACAAAAAGGAAAATGGTCCAGCATGCAAATCCTCAATGCTTGAATGAGCAATAAAATTGCAGAGCAAATGGCATCGGACCTGAACTGAAATCGCTGGGCGGCACTAGCCCCAAATCCATCAATGCGATGGGTGAGCACGGGCTGCCTCCACGCACGCGAGCTTTGCGACGGCAGCAACCAAGAGCTCTTTCGTCCGGTCTTTCCGTACAACCGGGTGGGGAAGATGGGCTGGGACACGATGGAGTTTGTGGACTAATGAGTGGATATGCTACTGACGAGGTTGGCTACTTCCCGTTAATACTTTGTGCTCTATTGCCGCACTAACATACTGGCACACCATAACCGTGGTTAGGTTGTCGTTTTAGTATAGACCGTGACCGTTACTAGGTTTTCGTTTTAGTTCGGACCGTGATCGTGGCTAAGTTGTTGTTTTAGTATGGACCGTGACCGTGTCTAAGTTGCCGTTTTAGTTTGGACCGTGACCGTGCCTAGCTTGTCATTTTTGTTTGGATCGTGGCCGTGGCGGCTTGTCGTTTTGGTACGGACCATGACCGTGGCTAGGTTGTCGTTTTAGTTCGGACGTGACTGTGGCTTGCTTGCCGATATATTTTAGACCGTGACCGTGCCTAACTTGTCATTTTGGTATCAAATGCATGTGGAAAGAGACAACGGTGCGGTTTGATTTTGCTCCTCATGTAACGGAGCTGCGTGGGAGCACATGCAGAGTATTTAACACCGTGCGCTCCCTTTTGCTCCTTATAGAAGATCTAATGGTTGGATGGATATGCATAGCTATGCCCCATGATAGCCCACTATTTCCCATTCATATAATATGCATTTTTATTAAATAATTAATATCTTCAAATAACCATAGCCCATCGACAAGGGCCGACTTGGCCCAACACTCGGCTGCGCGGGACTTCGCCTCCGCCCTCAGGTGGTCCAGCTCCTTGGCCATCTCCTCCATTTTCATTGCGCAAATCAGAAGGAAATAAGAACAAATCGACCGAATCTTGCGAAAGGCGCGGGGGATGCGGAGGCGGGCGCGCGGGCGACCTTTGTGGGAGGAGCAGGTCGGAAAGAAGGAGCGGGACATGGGGAGGGAACTACAAATTCGCCATGGACGGGATGGAAACCCTAGAAGGGGAGGAGGGAAGGAAGATTTGAAATTCCAGCGACGCTGTTACGATTTACCTGGGTCTTGTGTGTCAGTTGAGATAGGTCCGGCGCGGCCGTAGCAGCGGGAGGCTGAACGGATCTGGGCGCAGGGCACGACACGGGGCACGGCGGCTAGGTCGGAGTGACGGGCTCCGTTTGGGACTTCTCTCGCCGTACTCCGGCTTTTGAGTTCGGCTGTGCGGGGGAGGCCGGGAGGGAGAGAGGAGTAGGTGGTAGTCTGACAGTTGGGCCCACAAATCGAAAAAAAGACAAAAAAAATGATAAAATTGAAAGTTATGACTCTATTCTATAAGTAATATAAGCCGTTTTAACAAACTAAAATAAGTAGTTTACATCTAAACTTGTTATCTCTAGCTTCAAATTTTGCATCTAACTTTTTAGAACGGTTAGGTAAAGAAATCGGATAGAGATTAGATGCACATGGGCACCAGTGATCTTGTTTTTTTTTAAATCAAAATCATATTTTTAGTTTCAAAAAAAATTGAAAAAAAAATCCGCATATACATAATGACGTATCCCACAAACGTGCAAACAGTAAGTTTAAAATACTCTCTCCATCTATAAATAGATGTATGAGGTTTTTCTAAATTTGGATGTATCTAAACACTAAATAGCATCTAAATACATCTAGATTTAGACAAATCTCAGACAGAGGTAGTGCTTTATATTTTAAGCTACACAAAAATAACAAAAGTATAGATATGAGTAGTCATTTTTAAATCTCCAAAAAATATCAAAATTTGTCATTTTTGTTTATCACAAAATAGAAAAGATTTCGGGTTAAGATTTTGCATGATCGTGGGATGTATCACTGACAAACTTCAGAATTATTTTCATATTTTTAATAACTTGTAAATATATCATTTATTTTTTTTCAAACGGCAAGAGCATTAGAGCTCAGGAGCCAAAATAACTTTTCGAAGGAAATCGACATACTTAATGTCCTTACCTATGCAAAAGAAGACAAAGCATACCCATGCCCAAGTTAAGGGGTTTCCCAAAGTGGTTTGCGCGTACGTGGAAATAGGATGGTAAAAAAAATGAAAAAGTTAATTGTGTGTGGAGATCTTTCTGCCCCCCCTGCAAACAGTTGTGCGGTGTGCAGCCTCTATATGGTTGTCGCCGCGCCACCATTTATTACCAGGGTGGATGTAGCCGTCGGCGTCTTCGGGTGCACCACATCGTCCACCCTGCCCTCCTATCCCTTTTTATTTGGAGTACTCAAGGTAATAGATACCAACATGCATGCATGGATGACATCCAGAAATCACTTTTAAATCATATATTCTAACTCTACTTTAATTTCACGAATTATTATCATATATGCAATGACTCGTCTTACCTACATATAAGCAATGGCAGTGGATCGTAATACATCACCTACTAAAGTACTATGTACCAATATCATCAAGACAACAATACTAATACGCTACCTAGCATCCTTTCTTTCTTCTGGGGTAACCCCCTACTTGTTTGTTTCCAATACTTATTATATAAAGCATCCAAGTGTGTATCACAAAAGGAAAAATAAAATAGAAAAGGAACACATGGCCAAAGGATGTTGAGGTGTGAGAATAGTATCTGATGGCATTTTTATTGTCTTCATTCATGCATGTGTAGGAATCGAAGGTATTGGGAAAATGATTTCTACACTGGCGGATCAGATTAGACCAAACGTTGCTTCTTTGCTTAATAAAATAGGTTTCAGGTTAGAGTTATCCATATTATACGTCAGAGCCATTCGCCTATATGGTCAGAATCGACAATGTTTATGTTATATGCCAATGAGCTCTCGACGACATACAGATGAGGAGCTCTCCTCAGTTTTATCATGGTTTTATTCGGACAAACCACAAATGCCTGAGCACCGCCGTCGTACTATACGGTTGATAGCTTACCCATGACGGGTTGGCCCGAAAAGTGCAGATGCAGCATTTGCCGAAATTCACGGGGAAAACGCATTCCACCTTCATAGATAGTTCTGTTTCACCACTAACACCAGAACTGCCTTCATTGAAAAATATGAGTACCACTACGATCTCATTTGTAGTCTACACCTATGGTCACTTTTCTAACAAATGGGTGGATATGATCTGTCGGCTGCCTTAGAAAGAACCATAAAATATGTCTCACGGTTCATTGTGGTCTGGTAGAGGATATGGAAGAAAAAACAGATTGAAAAATGTTCAACTTCAAGGCTAAAATATTATTGTCGATACTTGATAAGATATCCACGCCGTCTTGAACATTTGGAATCTAGTTGATATGTCGTCCCTCTCCTTCCTCTTCTTTCTTTTCCTATTGTTGCACCACACAGTTGACTGCCAAATCTGGTCATATACCATCAATGGAGCCTTGATCAGGCATCAAACCGAACCCGAGAGGCTCCAATTTTACATGTATTGTGTTTTGTGAGCACCTTTTGTTTGCTATCGCTATCTAATCCATCTCTCCGTCATAGAGAAATCCAATGAAATACCTAGATCCACGATGCTAAAGAGAGTGATGGCAGTACGTCGCTACCTTTCGTGGAGGCGTCAAACATGACTGCAATTGCTATACGTGCTTCTCCTCTCGTGGGGGATTGTGGATGTCGGGATGACCATCCTAGATTATTAATGGTTGTGTGTCGAGTCTCCATCCTCGACTAGAGATTCGATGGGGCACGACACGGGGCACGGCGGCCGGGTCAAAGTGACGAGCTCCGTTTGGGACTTCTCTCGCCCTACTCCGGCTTTTGAATTCGGCCTCGCGGGGAGGCCGGGAGAGAGGGGGGAGGAGTTAGCAGTAGGCTGACAGTTGGGCCCACAAACCGAAAAAATCACAAAAATTGATAAAATTAAAAGTTATGACTCTATTCTATAAGTAACATATAAGCCGTTTTAACAAACTAAAATAAGTAATTTACATATAAACTTGTTATCTCTAGCTTCAAATTTTGCATCGAAACTTTCTACGAAAAGTTAGGTAAAGAAATTATACGAAGAAAATAAGCATTTGGGTGGTTTCGGTGTACGTGGCAATGGGATGGTAAAAGAAAAATCAAAAAGTTAGCTGTGCGTGAAGCTCTCCCTGTTTCACCCGAAACAGCTGCGTGGTATGCTTCCTTTAGGTCTGTTTCTTCGGATGCACCACATCGTCCACCCTGCCCTCCTCCCCCTTTTTTTTTGAGTACTCAAAGTAATAGATACCAACATCCATGCATGGTTGACATCAAGAAATCACTTTTAACTCACATATTCTAACTCTAATTTAATTTAATTTTTTTTGTCATATGTGCAGTGACTCCTCTTATCTACATATAAGCAATGGTAGTGCATTGTAATACATCACCTACTATAGTACTATGTACCAATATCATCAAGACAACAATACTAATAGGCTGCCTACCATCCCTTCTTTCTTCTGGGTTACGCCACCCCCTACATGTTTGTTCCCAATCCTTGTTATATAAAGCATCCAAGTGTGTATCCCAAAAGGAAAAATTAAATAGAAAACGAACATATGGCGAAAGGATGTTGAGGTGTGAGAGTAGTATCTGATGGCATTTCTAATGTCTTCATTCATGCATGTGTAGGAATCGAAGGTATTGGGAAAATGATTTCTACAGTGGTGGATTAGATTAGACCAAGCGTTGCTTCTTTGCTTAAGAAAATAGGCTTCAGGTTTGAGTTATCCATCTTGTATGTCGGAGCCATTTGCCTATGTGGTTAGAATCGGCAATGTTTATGTTGTATCTCAATGAGGTCCCGGCGGCATATAGATGAGGAGCTCTCCTCAGTTTTATCATGGTTTTATTCGGAGAAACCACAAATGCCTGAGTGCCGCCGTCGTACTATACGGTTGATAACTTACCCATGGCTGGTTGGCCCAAAAAGTGCAGATGCAGCATTTGCCGAAATTCACAAGGAAAACACATTCCACCTTCATAGATAGTTCACTTCGATCAGTAACACCAGAAGTGCCTTCATTAAAAAATATGAGTACCACTACGACCTTAGTTGTAGCCTACAACTATGATAACTTTTCTAACAAGTGGGTGGATATGATTTGTTGTCTGCCTTAGAAAGAACCACAAAATATGTCTCACGGTTCATTGTGGTCTGGTAGAGGATATGGAAGAAAAAACAAATTGAAAAATGTTCAACTTCAAGGCTAAAAAATTATCGTTGATACTTGGTAAGAAATCAACGCCGTCTTGAACATTTGGAATCTAGTTGATATGTCGTCCCTCTCCTTCCTCTTCTTATTTTTCCTATTGTTGCACCACACAGTTGACTGCCAAATCTGGTCATATACCGCCAATGGAGCCTTGATCAGGCATCAAACCAAACCCGAGAGGCTCCAATTTTACATGTATTGTGTTTGTGATCACCTTTTGTTTTCTATCGCTATCCTATCCATCTCTCCGTCGTGGAGAAATCCAATGAAATACCTAGCTCCACCATGATAAAGAAATTGATGGCAGTACGCCGCTACCTTTCGTGGAGGCGTCAGCCATGACTGCAATTGCTATACGTGCTTCTCCTCTCGTGGCCGGGGGTTGTGGATGTCGGGATGACCATCCTAGATTACTAACGGTTGTGTGTCGAGGCTCCATCCTCGAGTAGAGATTCGGCGGCGACATAATGGTTCGAGTAACGGCTATGCATGACGTGGTTCACAACTAGAAGTTGCGCGTGTGACTGGGTCGTCGGCTTGATCGACAACTTCAGAGGGGGAGTTGCCCTAATATGACCCTCTCTATTGATTTACAGCGCTAATGATGGAGTAATATTATGTGTATATTTTTAATTTTAGTTCTTCATCGTATTTCTTATGTTTTAAGTTGTTTTCCTCTGTTTTTGGTCATGCTTTTTTTATCTTATTTATTTTCAACTTCTTTATCCATTTTAGCTTCTTTAACTTATTTTTTATTTAGCCATTTTTTGCTATTTTATCTAATTTTGTTTTTAACCTTTTCAAGATTTTATGTAGTTCTATTTCTGAGTTGTTATGTTTTACCATTGGAAGTTTGTCCCACACCATTATTGTTGAAAATTTTATGTAGAAGATTTTCTTCATTAATAGCTCTTTTGGAGATTTTTTTTAAACCATAATTTTTATGATCTATCAGACCATATTTCAGAACTAGTATGGACATACTATAAGATATCTTTGAATGAGTTGACATTATAGAAACAGAAAAATAAAGAACAAACAAATTTATTGTTTTGTATTTCCTTTATAATTTTGGAATTCTGTTATCTTCTCAGTTATTTTGTTGAATATTATTAATATTATTTTCATATTTTATTTAGGAATTAATATAAAAATGTGAGCTGGCTTATGGAACGAGTGCACATCTTATTTTAGCACGGTTGAGTGGAGGCCCCTTGTTCCTCGCTAAAGGTGGAATATTAATGGTTCCCATCATCCTAGGAGAGACTATTTTTTTGACATGGAAATGGAACTCCATTGCTCAGAGTGCACGGCAGATTCGCCGGCAACAAGTTCAGATACAAATTTCAGGGCTACAACAGTTCACCCGACACAGTCATCATCGTCCTGTGAGCCATACTTAGCTAGCGAATGAGCTACTATATTCCAATGACGCCTACAATAACTGAAATTAAACAACTCAAACCATTCTCCCACCGCCTTGAGTTCTTTGTGTTTTACTGCTCTACCAGGCAGCAGGTAATTGTAGAAATTTTCACTGAATTTTGCCACTAATGCAGCTCATGCTAGAAACAGATGTAGTGGCCGGTTCGACACTTTCTTTGGTTGCTTTCTCTCCCACGACCGGTCACTGTTGCCTTTCATGGTTTGTTCCCAGTCATATACTGATCAACAGGAATATTCCGATCTCCTTCCACATATAAATGACCTTGTTGCAAGATGACTGTTTCGGCGCCGTTGTGGCCGGAACTTTGAGCGGCGGCGTGGGTTGTGCGCGGGTTATTGGGGGCGGGGGATTTTAGGGTCGCAGAGAGAAGACTGTGCGTTCTGGTGGGGCGACCGGAGGGGTCCACCCACGTGGGGTGATGGGAAGGGTGGCGGGGAAACGGCCTGATCTGATCCATCAGATTAATCCGACGGTTCTTGACCCAGGGGATTGGGGCGTGGGATTCCCCGGGGACCACTCAGCACGGCCCGTTTGGAAAACAGTGTCCGAAATCCAGGAACTAGTCGAATAAAGAAAGGCCCATCTAGGAGCCAACATAAACATAACCTATTGGTGGAAGGTTAGAGCCGACAAAGGTAGATCACAGCCACCAAAAAATACGTCGCCACTAGGTGCCAACAGAGCACCTCATTCAACTCCCAGCCATCCCAAGGAAACACCCCCATGGATGAAGCGACACCAGAGCGCCGCCACCCAATCACACAGGTCTAGGGCTTTCACCCGGGAGGGGCATTAACGGGATGGGACCACGATGTTACCCCAAAGGAGGGGCAGACTCCCTTTAGCGCTGCCGTCGCCGTGGCCACCACCATGGACCAAAGCCCAACCACCACAATTATACATCAGATCTGGTGAGGCCATATCTAAAGGGATTGGGGTGGGAACCACCCTGGCACAAGCCACCATCTTCAGATCTGGGAGGAGGGCGACAATGCGGCCCACCGCACCGTGACCTCAATCACCCTCTCCTCCCGAATTCGCTACGGCCGAGAAAAAAGGCTGCCAGCACCGGCGAACATCTCCTGCATACGGATTAACGTCGCCCTCACCTCGCGAGGTCGTCACCCGAGATGCCAGAGTTCTCCGGGATTGGATCTAGGCACCAAAATCTCCGCCGCCAGCATCCTCATCAGTCACGCGCGGGTTTTCTGGTGGTCACCTCTAGCGCTGGCAAGGGAGAGGAAGAGGAGGGAGATGCTAGTGGCTGCTAGGGTTCGTCGCCTCTCGAGTCGCCCCAGAGAGGAGTGACGCGTGGCTGAGTGAAGTTTGGTCAATTTCAAGACCTTGCCCACCGATTCAATCTTTTGAAGGTTCCAATTCCAGCCTTCGACGCCATCCATTGTTCATGTCTCACATATTTTCTTGACATATGCACTAACTCGTCTCACATGCATCTCCTACGTACCTTGTAGGACTATCATCATCAAAACAATTGTTTGGTACATACAATTGGATAGCCTCTTATTGTTTGCTTAGTCTTTGTTATATAAAGCCCAAATGCGAAACACGGAAGGAGAAACATATTACTAGTTGAAGAAAAGAGCGAGGAATATTGGTGTGAGGGATGCACAAATGGCCTTTTGATCGTTTTGATTCATCCAGTCTATGTAAGAGTGGGAGGTGTCAGCAAGATGATTTCGATCCACACCTGTTAAGGAGCCTGATAAGGGAGGCAGGCGGACGCAGGCCGCCACGCATAAATCAGTTTCATGGTTTAGCTGACAGGCCCAAATTAAATGGGTGTTACAGACTTGGCCATTGTATCTTTGCTCGGCCCGTGTAGCATGCTCATAGAGCCTGTCTTACTCAACAACAACAAAAACTCGTAATAGTATTGGTGTTCGCAAATTACGCTTCATATATGTCATTGTGGTCTGCTGGCGGATACAGAAGGAAAATGTAAAACGTAAGTGAAGATTGGTGTTCGCAAATAAACCAAACTGATTTGCATATTTGAACTCATGTTGATCTGCTGCCCCACTCTTTCGGTCTTTCCCTTCCTGCTATTCTACTGCTGATCCTCTAGCGCCAACCGATACGTTGAGCATGCATCAGATATTCAAACCAACCCATGTGGTCTACCTTTGATGTGCATGACCCCTATTGGGGAGGCAATCTAAGTCGCATTGCCAGTCAATCTCCGTGCGGTCAGTTCCCCCTTCTTCCTTCTCATTTACTATTTTTCTCACTGCTTTTTCAGCCATCGGTACTATTCCCTCGTCCCATGAAAGGTGTGTTAGATTGTCTAAATTTAGATGTATCCATACACCAAATAGTGATTAAATACATCTAAATTCAAGACATCTTTAATGAGACCGATGGAGTATGTGAGAGCATTTGTTTTTTAAGCGATCAGAAAGATGTAAAACTTATGCGATGGGTAAAACCAATTGGTAACCTGATTAGTCATATGTGAGATATGAATAAGATTTCTTTTTCATAGTTTATTCCTTATTTACACCATTCATATTAATATGTGAATAATTAGTATTTAGTCCAGATGACAAGTATGTATATTCGTATACACTAACTCCCCTCGCGCCTAGATCTGGTGGAGGCGCACAACGATGGCTCCCCTATCCGCCTGGCTAGGACAAGAATTTTTAGGGATGGATGGCGGGCCGATTGCCTGCTATGAAAGAAATTAACAGATAAGAACATGAAAAAAATTAAAAGTAGGGGAACACCAAACAAATATAATATTAAGACAACAAAAAGACGGAGAAAATAAACACAACAGGAAAATTAGTGAATAAAAAAAATATAACAAACACTAAGAGAATTGTTGGGCGGAGGCAACCTGGTTCACGCAAGGGTAGTGGTGGTGGCCTTTTTTTTCGAAATGGGGGTCGACCTCGGCTTCTGCATCATGATGATGCACACAGCCTTTTATTAATAGAGTTCAAAGTATAATTGTTTACAAATCACTTGTCATCGAGGACTGATACAAGAACCAACCATCGAAAGAAACGCATAAGAAGACTACAAATTAACATAGTCTTCTAGTAAGTCGCCAACCAGCCTGGCACAAGATATCCTGAGCGACCATCAGGAGCCGTGTGCATCCAGTAGCCATGGCATCCCCCTGCCCTTCCGGAGAGAGTAGGACCCAGAGCTGAACCCAATGGGAAACCATATGAATAACCTGCAAAAAATGAAATGAAGGTTTTTTGTTAAAAATTATATCATTCCTGGTCCTCCAAATAGACCAACATAAAGCAGAAACCCCAATCCGGATAAATGCCTTAGATTGTCTATCTACTCCATTCAACCAGTTACCAAACATATTAGTAATACTGGTGGGAGGTGGAAGAGCATAAGTAAAATGCACAGTGCGCCATAAGAGTTTAGCTAAAGGACATTCAATAAAAAGATGTTGAATGGTCTCCTGTTCCCCACAAAAGACACACTTTGTACACCCATTCCAATGACGTTTAGCTAGATTATATTTTGTTAGCAACACCTTATTACTCAAGAACCACATGAAAATCTTAATTTTTAGCGGAACTTTAACCTTCCATAAATATTTTCGTAGGAAAGGGGTATGGTCACACATAATATCCTCATACATCGACTTCACTGTAAACAAACCATTAGCTGTCAAATTCCAAACAAAACGATCCTCATCATCATTCAAATGTACCATCATTAGTTTCCGACAAAGCTGTAACCAGGCCGACCACTTGTTACCACTTAACAATCTTCTAAACGTAATATTCAAAGGCGACTGACCAAGAACATGTGCGACAGTGACATTTTTGTGGTGGGCAATATTATATAGTGACGGGTATTGTTGGGCCAACGAAGTCTTGCCTAACCAGGTATCTTCCAAAAAAGAGTACTGCTACCATTACCCACTTTGAAAAAACCCCTGGAAAAAAACTCCAGTTTGACCTCCATTAGTCCTTTCCAGAAAGGCGAATCAGTAGGTCTCGCTTGAACCTCCGATAATGTCTATGTCTCAGCTATTTATTATGTAGCAATTCCTGCCACGCTCCATCCTCATTAAGAAGTTTAAACAGCCATTTACTCAATAAACATCTGTTTTTGATCTCTAGCACTTCAATACCTAAGCCCCCCTGATCTTTAGGTCGACAAACAATGTTCCATTTTGTAAGCCGGTATTTTCTTTTGTTTTTGTCAGACTGCCAAAAGAATCTAGATCTATAGCAGTCCAAACGTTTCCTTACCCCAACAGGTATTTGAAGGAAAGACAACATAAACATCGGTAAGCTAGTTAATACTGAATTCATAAGCACTAACCTATCACCATAGGATAGTAACTTCCCTTTCCAGCATCCTAATTTACTCCCAAACCTTGTTTCTACCGGATACCAGTCAGAATTCTTGAGTTTCTTGTAATGGATTGGAATACCTAAGTATCTAAAGGGGAGTTGTCCAGCATCACATCCAAAGATCTGTTTGTACTGATCCTCCTCCTCCTTTGCCTTTTCAAAACAAAAAAATCTCACTCTTATGAAAATTAATCTTGAGTCCCGATAATTCTTCAAAGAGACACAAAATTAGTTTCATATTAACAGCTTTGTTTAGGTCATGCTCTAAGAAAAGGATAGTATCATCCGCATATTGTAGTATGGAGAGACCACCCTCAACCAAATGTGGAATGAGTCCTCCAACTTGACCATCTTCTTTGGCTCGCTCAATTAAGATGGCAAGCATATCCACTACAATATTAAAAAGCATTGGAGACAGCGGATCCCCTTGCCTTAAGCCTTTTTTTGTTTGGAAATAATGACCAATGTCATCATTGACATTCACACCAACACTGCCCCCTTGGACAAAATGTTGAACTAATCTACCCCATTCTTGAGCAAAACCTTTCATTCTTAATGTTTGTTGTAAGAAAGGCCATTTTACCTTGTCATATGCTTTTTCGAAATCTATCTTAAATAAGACACCATCCATCTTCTTCGTATGTAACTCATGAATTGTTTCATGTAATATGACTACCCCCTTCCAAAATGTTCCTACCTGGCATGAAGGCAGATTGGGTTGGCTTTATTACTCTTGGGGCAATCCCCGATATGCGATTAGTACCAACCTTAGTGAATATTTTGAAACAAACATTTAGTAAGCAAATAGGTCTATATTGTTGTATCTGAACCGCGTTTTCTTTCTTGGGTAGTAATGTGATAACCCCAAGATTCAGTTTATATAGGGGCAAATCCCCATTCGAAAACTGAGAGAATAGGGCCATCAGATCATGCTTTATTACTTCCCAAAAATGCTGATAGAACTCAGCTGGAAAGCCATCTGGCCCCGGAGCTTTGTTCCTTTCCATCTGAAAAATAGCTTGACGGACCTCCTCTTCAGTAAAAGGGGCCGTCAAAATTTCATTCTCAATGGCCGAGATCTGTGTAATATCATGAGTCTCCGCTTCGTTTAAAGAAATATTTGTTAGAGTGGGTGCTCCAAACAATTTCTTATAGAACTCCGTAATATAGACCTTTAGATTATCTTCCCCAACAATCGTCCCCTCTTGTTGTTCAAGTTGGAAAATTTTCTTCTTTCGGTGTTTACCATTTGCTATTAAGTGGAAATATCTAGTATTATTACCCCCTTCCTGGATATGTTTAACCTTCGCTCTCTGTGCCCATTTTGATTCCTCATCCCTTCTTAATTTGTTCAGATTCTCATTTTCCTTTTTAGTTCTTCCCTTTCGTTCGTATTCAAAACACATGTTTCGGCTTTCACATCCAGATTATCAATGATATTTAATAATCGTTCTTTTTCTTTTCTATACTTTCCACTTTGGTTCTTTGCCCATCCTCTAAGAAAACGTCGTATGTGTGTTAACTTATTCAGCCAGATATCCATTGGAGTAGCTCCACCTATAGCTGAATTCCACTCCTTTACTATCATATCAAAAAAAACCTCTTGACGCAACCAATGTAACTCAAAAGAGAATTTTGCTTGATTACCCAGGTGTGCTTTCACTCCTGAATCAATTAGTATTGGAGTATGATCAGAATCAGCTCTAGTTAAGGCTCTAAGAGTTACCAAAGGGAACATTTGTTCCCATGAGATTGATGCTAGAACTCTATCTAACTTCTCATAAGTAGGCTGGAGTCTTCTACTCGCCCATGTAAATTGCCTTCCAGTAAGAGCAATTTCATGCAAGTTCAAGTGTTCAATAATTGCATTAAAAACAAAGGGCCAACGCGCTTTGAAATTATCATTATTTTTCTCCTCACGTTTACGAATAATATTGAAATCACCACCTACCAACATAGGTAATGTTTCAGATTCACAAGTTCTCACTAATTCAGCCAAGAATTCTGCCTTGTGCTCGTCTTGGGCAGCCCCATAGACCGGCACCGGGATCCATTCAAAGCCATCATTCTTACATTTAATATGTAGTTTGACACAGAAATCTCCAGTACTTACTTTTAACACTTGAAGCGTATCGGAGTTTATTCCCACTAGAATACCCCCTGAGCGACCGTGTGGTGGTAAACAAAACCAAGAGAAGTTATAACCCGCCGCCAATTGGTTCAAAAAGGGTATCGAGAAATTAGATCTTCCAGTTTCCAACAAAGCTATGAAGTCTAATTTATGTTCCCTAATCGCCTCTTTGACAAACAAGTGTTTAGCAGTATCTCCAAAACCACCTGGATTCCAGTTAATACCCTTCAGATTCTGCATTATGACCATTGTTTCTTGATTCTTTTCCTAGTGCTCTTACGAGTATTTTTAGTATCATAAATTTTGCGTTGCCTGATTTTCTTCACTTTCACCACCGGTTTGAGATGCTCGAGATGATCATCCAAATCGAGAGTAGTGTCATCCTCATCAACCAAATCTTCACAAAGTGTGGATACTTTTGACATTACAAGAGTCTCCAAACCTTCCTTCATATTTTCAATTTCATCATTCTTTTTCTCTAGAAACGTTAGAATACGTTCCTCTTCCACCATTTTAAGCCCTTTAACCGATTTACCTATCTCTCCTGCTATATTACCTAGTGATATACCTAAGTGATCCGCTCTCCTAGCAATCTCAGAATCTGGAATATTAATAATAGAATGCCTGGGTATAGTGGACTGACCTGAAGTGGAAGATTCATCACGCAAACTCGCCATCTTCATTGCCTTTTCCATCTAAGGCATGTCAGCATTAGACTGGCCACCCAGCCTTGCACTCGATCTCACAACAGAGTTGGGCTTCGGAATACCCCCAAAAGCAATTACCTCCTCTATGGAAGGACAATGAGAAACCGAATCATTCTCCACTAAAGATAAAGCACACATATTCATATTATTTTTATGTAAACACTCAAAATGTAAAGGTAACTCACCATTATTCTTCAAAAATGAGGCATCCCTCATTCTATTCTGAAGCTCCACTCCCAACTCCTCCCCCTTCTTCACAACCATAGAGCTTTCCATATCATAACCCAAACTTTTGTCTTCTGGTTCCAATGAACATTCAGAAATAAGCAAATCAGTAGACATAAAATGCCCCGAGTCAAAAGAAGAAGAAACAAAATTCGGACAAGAAGAAGACACACATGAGGCCGTATCATTACCCATCTTAGCCAATCCACCCAGATTCTCTTCAGCTTCATTCATCATTGCCACATGATTGACGTGGGCCCCACGAACAGCAGGTGGGACAGAGTGAAAAGTCGGCAGGATTTTCTGTGGCGAAAGTGACGAGGCCAGCTCATTGGAGACCAAGTGCATGGCCACAGATGATCCAGCCTGGGTCACAGCGCCACTGTGACTACTGCCACCAGCAGTCCCGCCTGGCGTTGTCTCCTGCTCATGATTGGCTGGCCGTGCCCCTGTCGACAACCTGACAGCAGCACCGGCCTGTTTCTGGACAGGTGGCGATGCGGCATTTGAGGCCTCCACAGCCTGACGCGTCCCTGGTTAGCCACTAGTACTAGCTAATACGGTACTACCAACATGTATGACATAAGTCAATAAACCAATTCCTGCCCTCTATACCATCTATTGTTCTCGTCTCACCTATTTTCTTGATATATGCACTAACTCGTGTCACATGTAAGCAGAGGCACATCAAAATACGTAACCTACTTTGTAGGACCATCATCAAAGCAACACTGCTTGTTTCGTACATACAATTCACTACCCTCTTCCTGTTTGCTCTCAGACATTGTTAATAAAGCATCTAAATGTAATGTGAAACAAGAAAGGAGACACAATAGAAGAGAAACACAAGAAATGCCGTCAAGGTGTGAGAGACGTGCCCATGGCCTTCTGATCGTCTCCATTCATGCCTTCTATGTAAGAATGGGAGGTGTCAGCAGAATGATTTCCACAGTTGTTAAGGACCGAGCCTAATACAGGATGTAGGCGGACGAAGGAGATCTGCAGTCGCGACGTGTAATTGTGTAAATCAGCTTCACAACACAACTGACAGACTGTCCAAGTTAAGTGGGTGTGCCAGACTAGCTAGTTCAGTGTAACTTCTAGGCATGTGCAACATGAGTGTAGATCTTGTCGTACTGGTAAGGAGTCAAAACATAGGGTACACCGTCAGGTAAATTGCTAGTCGTCAGTGGACAACCGTGCAGCCACCCCGCCCAATATTATAGGGGTGTTGCTACACAGTGCTACAGCACCGTTTAGTTTTACCCAATTTCTATTTCATGCCAGGGCACTCCCGTGTCTTCCACGGTGCCCACGGCTAGCGCACGTTAGATCGCGATCCAACGGTCTAAGACTACCACATGCGTGCATGTGTGACGTGATGGATTTTTTCGCGGGGACCACAAGCACATGGCGACCGCGACCGCACTAATGCGAGCCTGTCGCTTATCCATCTCCATTCTCCTCCCTCTGGTTCCCATCCCCATTTCTAACTCCATGAAATTGAGCACCCCATCTAGAGGATCCCCAATTCCCCATGCCCTGCTCTACCGCTACCTCTACCAGCGCCTCCTTGGGCTCCGCCTTGACCGCCTCCCGGCCTGCCTCCGCCGCCGCGGCGACGGCACCAGCCGAGGCACCCTGCTGCCCCTACCTCGCGCCAATCGCCGACCAGCTCGGCGCGCTGCAGCCGTACCTCGGCCCCATCGCCGATAGACTCAGGTTGGTACCCGTCCCTCACGGCGCCGGCGGGGACGCCCTCGTCAAGTTCCCCGGCGGCGAGGCGTTGACGGCGGCCGCCATGCTTGAGGCGCCTGGAGAGGCGCGATCGAGGCACCCTGCTGCCCTACGTCGCGCCAATCGCCGACCGGCTCGGCGCGCTGCAGGCCTACGCCGGCTCCATCGCTCACGGCGCAGGCGCGGACGCGCTTGTCAAGTTCCCCGGCGGCGTGGCATTCACGGTGGCGGCCATGCTCGAGGCGCCTGTGGAGGTGGCGGCCAAGTCCTCGCACAGCACACGCGCTGCGATGCGCACTGGGGAGGAAGCTGCGATGCTCAGGTTTGTGCTCCCGGCGTGCGCCGTCGGGCGGGAGCAGGCCACCGGCCCGCTGTTGTCCAAATTCAGGAATCCCCTCCACTTATCACACGTCAAGTAGCCCCCAGTTCTGGTACTAATCTTTGCAGCAAATGATGTATTTCTTTTCCTTTTTCTACATCTAGTATCTTTTTTTTTTTGAAACTATTCCATTAATACCAAGCAAGCAAGCCGCCTTATTAAAAACCTTCCAGTCCCCTTAGGTACCCTGGAAGGAAAAGAGTGCGTAAGAAACTTGTTGCCACCAGTTTACATAATAGTTACATCATCAAGGAGAGGTTGGAGGATAAAACTAGGAGGTTCATCAACCCAGCTGCAAGAAGTTCTAGAGCTAACAGAATCCCTAGCTATAAGATGAGCTACAGAATTTAGCTCCCTATTACAATGAAGAAACTCCACCTCTCCAATACTACTAGCAATTGTAATAATCTAGGCATAAATAGCAGTAGCGTCATTCCATATTCTTTCATCTCCCGCACACATATGTATAACTTCCAATGCATCCGATTCTGCTTCAACCTTGGTGAACCCCATATTTGTAGCTAGTTGTAGACCATGCAGGATAGCCAACGCTTCCGCCATGGAAGCTGACGCCACATGCGGTATGAACCGAGCCCCAGCTGCCAAAAACATCCCCTGGCTATTTCGTATGATCGCCCCCGTGGCACCATTGCCTTCCTCCGCGTTGAACGCTGCATCCACATTAACTTTAACAAAATTACCTCTTGGTTTCAACCAGGTTATCTTCTCTACATTGTAATTTACCGATTTTGCCCGAGATGAATTTACTGTAATGGCTCGAATAGAGGAGACACAATTTCTGATGGGAGGAATCTGTTCACCGTGAGATAGTCTCCTCCTAATCCACCAAATATACCAGGCTGTAACAGCGATAAGTTCTCTGGTTTGTATAGACTCGTAATTGGGCATTGGGTCATTATTAGATCCGAGAAGTGAAGCAAGGACCTCAGATCCTGGCCTTCCTGACAAGAGGGCTTCATCAATTTTTGAGTCCAGCCCAATGCCCTTCCAGATGCTCACGGCGTTCTGACAGTTAAACAACATATGACTCACGTCTTCTGATGCAGCATTACAGATTGGACAGCGATCATCCGTTCCAATATGGCGCCTGAATAAAATGACTTTCAGAGGTAGAATACCGTGTAGAATTCGCCAGCAGTAAATCTTCACCTTTGCAGGTACATTGAGATTCCAAAGAATTTTCCAGGTAGAACTGTTCAGCGGAGTACCAGCTATTAACGACCTGCAAGTGATCCCATTGAACTGGTGACGCCATTCTATATGATACGCTGAGCGGACAGCAAACATTCCTGATTTTGTACCATGCCATGCTATGAAATCATCAAAACCATTACTATTCAGAGGAATCTGCAATATACGACAAGCATCAATATGGTGAAAATTATTTTGGATGATATCTTGATCCCATTGTCCTGTACTCGGATCAATTAACTCAGACACTCTTGTGAGGATACAATCTCCGCGTGGGGCAATAATCTTCCTGTTGGGGCTAGATGGAATCCACGGATCCCTCCATATCTCAATATCGTCACCATTGCCTACTCGCCAAATACATCCTCTCTTGAAAGTTTGAATCCCAGCCACTATACTCTGCCACGTGAAAGACGACCCTGCTTTTGGCCCCGCTTTTAGAATATCCCCATCCGGAAAGTATTTAGCACGCAACACTTGAGCACATAAAGAGTTAGGCTCATCAATAATCCTCCAGACCTGTTTTGCCAACATAGCCAGATTAAAAGCATGTAAGTCTCTGTTATCACCAGATTTTGGCCAAATCAGGAGGTGGGCCGTAAGAGAGATGGGCTTGGAAGATTACACGTGGAAGATCTCTGAAGCGGCCTTGCACGAGGAGTTTGGGCTGGATTGCCCGTGTATCTTTAATTATGGTAGATTGTATCTTAGATTAAAAGTTAGAGTTTGTATCGTGCACGGTGGGGATTATTCCCACGTTAGAAAGTCCCCTGGACTATAAATATGTATCTAGGGTTTATGGAATAAACAACAACCAACGTTCAACCAAACAAATCAATCTCGGCGCATCGCCAACTCCTTCGTCTCGAGGGTTTCTACCGGTAAGCGACATGCTGCCTAGATCGCATCTTGCGATCTAGGCAGCACAAGCTCCACGTTGTTCATGCGTTGCTTGTACTGAAGCCTTGTTGATGGCGAGCAACGTAGTTATCATAGATGTGTTAGGGTTAGCATAGTTCTTCGCGTAACATGCTATCGTAGTGCAACCCTTGCATGTCTAGCCGCCCTCACACCTATCTCAGGTGTGGGGGCGGCACCCCGCTTGATCATTATTTAGTAGATCTGATCTGTTACGGTTGCTCCTTGTTCTACAAGGATTAGTTTAATATCTGCAATAGTTAGGCCTTACAAAGGGGGGGGGGGGAGGATCCAGCGGCACGTAGGGTGTCGTTCGCTAGTCCTAAACAGGATGTTCCGGGGATCAACTTCGTGTTGGTTTTTAGGCCTTGTTTAGGATCGGCTTACGATCACCGTGCGTGGCCGCGAGGCCCAACCTGGAGTAGGATGATCCGATTATGCGGTGAAAACCCTAAATCGTCGTAGATCTAATTAGCTTTATCTTGATCAAGCAGGACCACCATATATTCGTGCACCCCGTACGAATCATGGGTGGATTGGCCCCTTGAGCAGATTCACAGGATAACCTGAGAGCCGATCGAGGCTCGTATTTAATGTTTACGTGTATGCCATGCAGGAAACTAAGCGAGGCATCTCCATCACCTTCCTGACCAGGTATAGGTCAGGTGGCACGCCCTTGCATCAGCATCGGACGTGTGACCAGAAGGCTTTGCGGGCCGTCGCTCGGAGGGACCTCAGCCAGCCGCAGCTCTAGGTTGTTCCCGGCTCTACGGTGTTGCCCGTCGCTGCCCGCCGGTGGGTTTTGACAGTCAACACATTCTGGCACGCCCGGTGGGACAAGCTTCTACATCAACTACATCGCCATCTACATCTGAGATGGCGGACGGCACGCCAGTCACCTACGAGGAGCTGCCCGACGAGCTCAATAAGAGGTATGACGAGATCAAAGTCACCCTCGAAGCCGACCTCATCGGCTCTTTTCAGAGAACCCGTTCACATGGCATCAGATGGAAGGGGTTCTCACCGCAAGGTGCACTCGATGGGATAGACCTCTCTGCCCCGTCGGAGGAACGCACCAGGTCCCTGCGGCAGGAGATCAACTACTTGGTGGCTCACTCGCTACACCGTCACTCTGAGAACCTGGTCAACACGTTGGAGCGTGTCGCTCTTCGCGTGATCCAGGAGATCATGAGGCACCAGTACTCGCCGTCAGGACCAGCTCTCGGGACGCATCAAGGAGAGTTGCCACTCCAGTCCCGTCCACCGCTGCCATATGCGTTGGCAGCACCAGAAGTGCCGGCTACACCGGCATTCGTCGTCTACAAGATTGGTGGTGACCCTAGTGACTACCAGTTCTTGCCTGAGGCGCCTAAGGAGATCCCTCACGGGTACACGTGCACGTATGTGCCAGATTGTGGCAACTGGGCACTCACAAACCAGGCCACAACATCAGGGACTTCTGGGAAAACAGGAGGGACGTCAGCGACAGAGCTTGAGAAGCAGACGTGGCTAACTAAGTACGCCACCCCGACGAACCTCCAGAGCTCAGCTCCTGCAGTTGGCTCAGAGTTGGAAAAGCAAACATGGCTGGCTAAGTACGCCACCCCGGCGAATCTTCAGAGTTCAACTCCTGCAGCCAAAGACAAATGATCAGATCGCACCCTCATCGAGAGACCAGTTCGGCATGGTGCCGAAAAGGAGGGCAATCGGCTATTCCAAGCCGTACCCCGACGACTATGAGATGATCCCGCTACCACCCAAATATCGGCTCCCTGATTTCTCCAAATTCAGTGGATCAGATGGTTCCAGCTCCATCGAGCACGTGGGCCGATATTTTTGGCGCAACTAGGACCGGCTTCAGTGTCGGATCAACTACGCGTGAGGCTCTTCTCACAGTCCCTCGCGGGATCGGCTTTCGGATGGTACACCTCTTTGCCACCAGACTCCATCCGGACTTGGAAGCGATTGGAAGAGCGATTCCATATGCGGTACCATTCGGAGGCTTCCGAGTCTGGCATTGCCGATCTAGCACAACTACGTTAGAAGCGCGGAGAACCGTGATGTATCACATCCAGCGCTTCAGAATCTTAGGAACCGATGTTATTCGGTTCGTATAATCGAAAAGGAAGCGATCGAGTTGGCGGTAGCAGTGCCTTGCAACGCAGCTCAAGGACATGGCCTCCCAAGCGATTATCCCTCACCGGCGCACATGGTTCAGAAACTATCGGCATATGAACAGCGCCACCCGGACTCGTACCAAGACAAGTTCAAGCGTGCAGTAGTCCTGGTCGATGCAGAGGAAGACGAAGTTCCTGCGGGAGACCAAGAGGTAGCAGTGGCTGAATGGACTCGGGGAGGAACCCCCGTGTCCTGCAAATGGGTAAAGCCACCAGGCCCACCCAGGGGATTTGATTTTGACGTGACCAAGACTGAGCAAATCTTCGACCTCCTGCTCAAGGAGAAGCAGTTGACGATTCCTAAAGGTCTCAAATTCCCCACGGTGCAAGAGCTGAACGGAAAGCCATACTGCAAATGGCACAACTCGCTCTCCCATGCCACCAACGACTGCAGGGTATGGCGTCAGCACATCCAAGCGGCGATAGAAAAAGGGCGTCTAATTTTCAACCAGTACGCCATGAAGGTCGACACCCAGCCCTTTCCCGCCGTTAACATGGTGGAGTGCACTTACCCTAAAGGTTGCCAGCCAGGATCCTCGTTCAGCATCAACATGGTAGGACCTGGGAACCACTCTGGCAAAGATGGAGACGAGGGCAGCTGCTCTCGTAGCAAGGACACAGAGGAGGCCGCTCCACGCGATCGGCTCCATCATGATGGCAAGCGCTACGTCACAGAGGGAGAGGTGAAGAACATAAGATATCACCGACCCCTCTCTGATCACCTCCTCAACAAGTATGTAAGTCAGTATGACCAACGCCGACGGTCCAGCTATGATGATGAGAGAGATCGTCTGGCTAGAGAAGCCAGAAGACATCGTCGGCACGATCGCGATGAGGAGGAGCACGAGCGCCGTGCCACGGAAAAATCAGGGGAGCAAGATGACAACGCCAGGCACTGGGACTGCCCCTTCTTCAGACACTGCTGGGATTCAGGAATGAGCCGATTGCCCACAATCGGCAATTGCCCAGAATGCAACCAGAAGAAGAAGGAGGCAGCCAACGTGTCTGTGTTCAAGCGCTTAGGGCCTCTCCCGCCACAGAGCAAACGCGCTGAGTCCCCTCGCTGGGCAGATCTCGAGGATTCAGAAGACGAGGGACAAGAAGAGGAAGAAGACAGGTACCACCGTCCAAGGTGGTGCCCTGACGGACTCAGCCGTTCACAAAAGCGCAGGGTTCAGCGATTGCGCGGCCTGGAAGAAGCCGAAGGGTTATACTTGCATACGCTAAGGAAGGCACGACCTGATCTAGCTGCGAAAGTTCAGCGAACCCTGGATGAAGAGGGTCGTCCACGGAAAATGGAGTGGCGTCCCAAGCAAAGGAAAGCCGATGATGAAACATCGGCTGGCACAAACATGGTGCTCGTCCTTCCGATGGAGCTTAGTGCTCCACGATTCTACGATGCACTCAAGTTGGACGACAGCAGGCGCATCAAGTCAGAGGTTGGGCTGGTTTTATCCACCAGCCTGACCGAGTAGCAAGATTAAACTGATACGTCTCCAACGTATCTATAATTTCCGATGTTCCATGCTTGTTTTATGACAATACCAATATGTTTTGTTCACACTTTATATCATTTTTATGCGTTTTCCGGAACTAACCTATTGACGAGATGCCGAGAGGCCAGTTCCTGTTTTCTGCTGTTTTTGGTTTCAGAAATCCTAGTAACGAAATATTCTCGGAATCGGACGAAATCAACGCCCAAGTTCTTATTTTCACCGGAAGCATCCAGAACACCCGGGAAGGACCAGAGGGGGGGCACTGGGCCCCCAGACCATAGGTCGGCGCGGCCCAGGCCCTGGCCGCGCCGCCCTATGGTGTCGTCGCCCCTTCGACCCTCCTGCGCCGCCTCTTCGCCTATATAAAGCCCCTGGATCGAAAACCCTGATACGATTGGCGAAAACCACAGAAACCTTCCAGAGCCGCCGCCATCGCGAGGCCAAGATCTGGGGGACAGGAGTCTCTGTTCCGGCACCCTGCCGGAGCGGGGAAGTGCCCCCGGAAGGCTTCTCCATCGACACCGCTGCCATCTCCACCGCCATCTTCATCACCGCTGCTGCTCCCATGAGGAGGGAGTAGTTCTCCATCGAGGCTCGGGGCTGTACCGGTAGCTATGTGGTTCATCTCTCCCATGTACCTCAATACAATGATCTCATGAGCTGCTTTACATGATTGAGATTCATATGAGTTTTGTATCACTACTATCTATGTGCTACTCTAGCAAAGTTATTAAAGTAGTTCTATTCCTCCTGCACGTGTGTAAAGGTGACAGTGTGTGCACCGTGTTAGTACTTGGTTTATGCTATGATCATGATCTCTTGTAGATTGCGAAGTTAACTATTGCTATGATAATATTGATGTGATCTATTCCTCCTACATATGCATGAAGGTGACAGTGTGCATGCTATGCTAGTACTTGGTTTAGTCTTTTGATCTATCTTACACTAAAGGTTACTAAAATATGAGCATTATTGTGGAGCTTGTTAACTCCGACATTGAGGGTTCGTGTAATCCTACGCAATGTGTTCATCATCCAACAAAAGTGTAGAGTATGCATTTATCTATTCTGTTATGTGATCAATGTTGAGAGTGTCCACTAGTGAAAGTGTAATCCCTAGGCCTTGTTCCTAAATATCGCTATCGCTGCTTGTTTATCGTTTTATCTGTTACTACTGCTGCAATACTACCACCATCAACTACACGCCAGCAAGCTATTTTTTGGCACCGTTGCTACTGCTCATATATATTTATACCACCTGTATTTCACTATCTCTTCGCCGAACTAGTGCACCTATTAGGTGTGTTGGGGACACAAGAGACTTCTTGCTTTGTGGTTGCAGGGTTGCATGAGAGGGATATCTTTGACCTCTTCCTCCCTGAGTTCGATAAACCTTGGGTGATCCACTTAAGGGAAAACTTGCTGCTGTCCTACAAACCTCTGCTCTTGGAGGCCCAACACTGTCTACAGGAAAGGAGGGGGAACGTAGACATCAAGCTATTTTCTGGCGCCGTTGCCGGGGAGGAAAGGTAAAAGGTACTCACACTCTGGATCTCGGCTACTAAGCTATTTCCCGGCGCCGTAAGTACTCAAAGCTATTTCCTTTAGATCCTGCAATTGCATCTTTTTGTTTCTTGTTTACACTAGTTTGGCATAATGGACAAGAATGATCTTCTTATTTTATTTCCTGATTTAAAACATGGATTGTTTGATGCGAAAATTAAAAAACCTATGGAATCTTATTTGCATGCTGGTAGTAATATTAGTATGAACGCTTTGAACACCATTGTTGATAATAATATAGAAAGTTCTAAGCTTGGGGAAGCCGGTTTTCATGATCTTTTTAGTCCCCCAAGCATTGAGGAGAAAATTTTCTTTGATGATACTTTGCCTCCTATTTATGATGATTATAATGATAGTAGTCTTTTGTTACCACCTGTTATGGAGGATGAATTTGATTATGAATACACTATGCCTCCTACACTTGATGAGAATAATAATAATAGCTACTTTGTTGAATTTGCTCCCACTATTACTAATAAAATTGATTATGCCTATGTGGAGAGTGATAATTTTATGCATGAGACTCATGATAAGAATGTTTTATATGATAGTTATATTGTTGAGTTTGCTCATGTTGCTACTGAAAGTTATTATGAGAGAGGAAAATATGGTTGTAGAAATTTTCATGTTACTAAAATGCCTCTCTATGTGCTGAAATTTTTAAAGCTACACTTGTTTTATCCTCCTATGCTTGTTACTTTGCTCTTCATGAACTTGTTTATTCACAAGATTCCTATGCATAGGAAGCATGTTAGGCTTAAATGTGTTTTGAATTTGCCTCTTGATGCTCTCTTTTGCTTCAAAGATTATTTCTTGCGAGTGCATCATCAAAACTGCTGAGCCCATCTTAATGGCTATAAAGAAAGAACTTCTTGGGAGATAGCCCATGTGTTATTTTGCTACAGTAATTTGTTTTTATTTTGTGTCTTGGAAGTTGTTTACTACTGTAGCAACCTCTCCTTATCTTAGTTTTGTGTTTTGTTGTGCCAAGTGAAGCCTCTAATCGAAGGTTGATACTAGATTTGGATTTCTGCGCAGAAACAGATTTCTATCTGTCACGAATCTGGGATTTTCTCTCTGTAGAAAAATCATAAAAATATGCCAATTTATTTGCGTGTTCCTCAGATATGTACGCAACTTTCATTAGTTTTGAGTTTTCTGATCTGAGCAACGGAAGTATTTATTAGAAATTCGTCTTTACGGACTGTTCTGTTTTGACAGATTCTGCCTTTTATCTCGCATTGCTTCTTTCGCTGTGTTGGGTGGATTCCTTTGTTCCATTACCTTCCAGTAGCTTTGAGCAATGTCCAGAAGTGTTAAGAATGATTGTGTCACCTCTGAACATGTGAATTTTTGATTATGTACTAACCCCTCTAATGAAGTTTATGAGAAGTTTGGTGTGAAGGAAGTTTTCAAGGGTCAAGAGAGGAGGATGATATACTATGATCAAGTGGAGTGAAAGCTCTAAGCTTGGGGATGCCCCGGTGGTTCACCCCTGCATATATTAAGAAGACTCAAGCATCTAAGCTTGGGGATGCCCAAGGCATCCCCTTCTTCATCGACAAATTATCAGGTTCCTTCTCTTGAAACTATATTTTTATTCGGTCACATCTTATGTGCTTTACTTGGAGCATCTGTGTGCTTTTGTTTTTGTTTGTGTTTGAATAAATTGGATTACATCATGCTTGTGTGGGACAGAGACACGCTCCGCTGTAGCATATGGACAAGTATGTCCTTAGCTTCTATTCATAGTATTCATGGCGAAGTTTCTTCTTCGTTAAATTGTTATATGGTTGGAATTGGAAAATGATACATGTAGTAATTGCTATTAATGTCTTGGGTAATGTGATACTTGGCAATTGTTGTGCTCATGTTTAAGCTCTTGCATCATATGCTTTGCACCCATTAATGAAGAAATACATAGAGCATGCTAAAATTTGGTTTGCATATTTGGTTTCTCTAAGGTCTAGATAATTTCTAGTATTGAGTTTGAACAACAAGGAAGACGGTGTAGAGTCTTATAATGTTTTCAATATGTCTTTTATGTGAGTTTTGCTGCACCGGTTCATCCTTGTGTTTGTTTCAAATAACCTTGCTAGCCTAAACCTTGTATCGAGAGGAAATACTTCTCATGCATCCAAATCCTGAGCCAAACAACACTATGCCATTTGTGTCCACCATACCTACCTACTACATGGTATTTCTGCGCCATTCCAAAGTAAATTGCTTGAGTGCTACCTTTAAAATTCCATCATTCACCTTTGCAATATATAGCTCATGGGACAAATAGCTTAAAAACTATTGTGGTATTGAATATGTAATTATGCACTTTATCTCTTATTAAGTTGCTTGTTGTGCGATAACCATGTTTACTGGGGACGCCATCAGCTACTCTTTGTTGAATTTCATGTGAGTTGCTATGCATGTTCGTCTTGTCTGAAGTAAGGGCGATCTACACTGAGTTGAATGGTTTGAGCATGCATATTGTTAGAGAAGAACATTGGGCCGCTAACTAAAGCCATGATCCATGGTGGAAGTTTCAGTTTTGGACAAACATCCTCAAATCTCTAATGAGAAAAGAATTAATTGTTGTTGAATGCTTAAAGCATTAAAAGAGGAGTCCATTATCTGTTGTCTATGTTGTCCCGGTATGGATGTCTAAGTTGAGAATAATCAAAAGCGAGAAATTCAAATGCGAGCTTTCTCCTTAGACCTTTGTACAGGCGGCATAGAGGTACCCCTTTGTGATACTTGGTTAAAACATATGTATTGCGGTGATAATCCAGGTAGTCCAAGCTAATTAGGACAAGGTGCGGGCACTATTAGTACACTATGCATGAGGCTTGGAACTTATAAGATATAATTTACATGATGCATATGCTTTATTACTACCGTTGACAAAATTGTTTCATGTTTTCAAAATCAAAGCTCTAGCACAAATATAGCAATCGATGCTTTTCCTCTATGGAGGACCATTCTTTTACTTTCAGTGTTGAGTCAGTTCACCTATTCCTCTCCACCTCAAGAAGCAAACACTTGTGTTAACTGTGCATTGATTCTTACATACTTGCTTATTGCATTTGTTATATTGCTTTGCATTGACAACTATCCATGAGATATACATGTTACAAGTTGAAAGCAACCGCTGAAACTTAATCTTCCATAGTGTTGCTTCAATGTCTCTACTATGAATTTATTGCTTTATGAGTAACTCTTATGCAAGACTTATTGATGCTTGTCTCGAAAGTACTATTCATGAAAAGTCTTTGCTATATGATTCAATTGTTTACTCATTGCATTTACATTGTTTCGAATCGCTGCATTCATCTCATATGCTTTACAATGGTATGATTAAGATTATGTTGGTAGCATGTCACCTCAGAAATTATCTTTTATCGTTTACCTACTCGAGGACGAGTAGGAACTAAGCTTGGGGATGCTGATACGTCTCCAACGTATCTATAATTTCCGATGTTCCATGCTTGTTTTATGACAATACCAACATGTTTTGTTCACACTTTATATCATTTTTATGCGTTTTCCGGAACTAACCTATTGATGAGATGCCGAGAGGCCAGTTCCTGTTTTCTGCTGTTTTTGGTTTCAGAAATCCTAGTAACGAAATATTCTCGGAATCGGACGAAATCAACGCCCAAGTTCTTATTTTCACCGGAAGCATCCAGAACACCCGGGAAGGACCAGAGGGGGGGCACTGGGCCCCCAGACCATAGGTCGGCGCGGCCCAGGCCCTGGCCGCGCCGCCCTATGGTGTCGTCGCCCCTTCGACCCTCCTGCGCCGCCTCTTCGCCTATATAAAGCCCCTGGATTGAAAACCCTGATACGATTGGCGAAAACCACAGAAACCTTCCGTGAGCCGCCGCCATCGCGAGGCCAAGATCTGGGGGACAGGAGTCTCTGTTCCGGCACCCTGCCGGAGCGGGGAAGTGCCCCCGGAAGGCTTCTCCATCGACACCGCTGCCATCTCCACCGCCATCTTCATCACCGCTGCTGCTCCCATGAGGAGGGAGTAGTTCTCCATCGAGGCTCGGGGCTGTACCGGTAGCTATGTGGTTCATCTCTCCCATGTACCTCAATACAATGATCTCATGAGCTGCTTTACATGATTGAGATTCATATGAGTTTTGTATCACTACTATCTATGTGCTACTCTAGCAAAGTTATTAAAGTAGTTCTATTCCTCCTGCACGTGTGTAAAGGTGACAGTGTGTGCACCGTGTTAGTACTTGGTTTATGCTATGAGCATGATCTCTTGTAGATTGCGAAGTTAACTATTGCTATGATAATATTGATGTGATCTATTCCTCCTACATATGCATGAAGGTGACAGTGTGCATGCTATGCTAGTACTTGGTTTAGTCTTTTGATCTATCTTACACTAAAGGTTACTAAAATATGAGCATTATTGTGGAGCTTGTTAACTCCGACATTGAGGGTTCGTGTAATCCTACGCAATGTGTTCATCATCCAACAAAAGTGTAGAGTATGCATTTATCTATTCTGTTATGTGATCAATGTTGAGAGTGTCCACTAGTGAAAGTGTAATCCCTAGGCCTTGTTCCTAAATACTGCTATCGCTGCTTGTTTCTTGTTTCTTTGCGTTACTACTATTTGCAATACTATCACCATCAACTACACGCCCGACAAGCTATTTTACGCACCGTTGCTACTGCTCATATATATTTATACCACCTGTATTTCACTATCTCTTCGCCGAACTAGTGCACCTATTAGGTGTGTTGGGGACACAAGAGACTTCTTGCTTTGTGGTTGCAGGGTTGCATGAGAGGGATATCTTTGACCTCTTCCTCCCTGAGTTCGATAAACCTTGGGTGATCCACTTAAGGGAAAACTTGCTGCTGTCCTACAAACCTCTGCTCTTGGAGGCCCAACACTGTCTACAGGAAAGGAGGGGGAACGTAGACATCATAAACCAATGAGCAAACGGGGCGAGGCTGATCCTTGTGATCGGCCCCAAAAAATTATGAAGGAGCATTGCAGAACCTTCAGTCAGCGCTTCAATTGATATGGAGGCCGATTCCAGCAATCGGCCAAAATTATCTTCACCACGTGTTCTGCTTGTGTTCAGCATCGATCCACTGGGCAGCGGCCACGTCGGCAGATGAAAGTCAGCACGAATCCTTACGGAGCCGACGTGCAAGTGCAGTGCCCTGGCTAACCATAGAAGCCGATATCTGCAGTCATTTGGCAGATTCGGCTCGGGGGGCATACAGTCAGATGAACATGTGCAGATAAACGTGTGTAAACATGCGTGCGGTGAAACATTGGGGGCCGATTAAGAAAAATCGGCCAAATAAAAAAAAAAATTTGCGCAAGAAGCGAAGCCGATGCGCGGCCATCGACTCTAGTACAGTTACACAAGACCAAGGCCTATTGGCTATGTGCTCAAAGTTTACATCAACGTCGACGTTCAGTAGAAGAAAGCTGATCAGCGACCTGTGCATCCTCGCCGGTATTCTCGCCTTGATTAAGGCTCGGGGGGCAGCTCGCCCTAAAATATCTTTAGAGAGCCGATTTTGATGGAATCGGCTGTTTCTGCATTACAACGTGGAAACCAATGGCGACGCAGTTGGCTCGCTTTGGATGGGGCTTGGAGGGCGACTCGCCCGAGAGGTTCTTGGCTTTGGGAGCCGATTTTGTTGGAATCAGCTGGTTCTACGTTGCAGCTGTTCTGCAGAATGATGCTTGATTACAGAGTCATCAGTTTCAGCATCCAAGCTGATTCAGCAACAGTTCTGGGACTCTTTTGGGAACGTCCGCTCAAAATCAAAGGAAGCCGGTCTACTGCGATCGGCTGCACCCAGTGCTATCGTCATCGGCAGGGCTAGTTAACTTGGAAGTTAACTTGGAAGGATGACTGAATTAGTTTTTCTCGCTGGTCATTAAGCATTGGTTAGCAACCGTCAAGGTCAGATGAGGAAAATCGGCTGAGTCGGCATAAAGAACATCGGCAAAATCAAAAGGAATTTTTCATTGATAATAAGATTTCTTACAAAGAGGAGCCGATTGTTCAGCAAAGGGGATAGATTGCTACTGCTAATTTTATGCTAGTAGGTCCCTATTCTAAGGACTGTTGCCGTCTTCGCCGTCGCTGAGGTAGCTGCCCTCATTGCTGCTGTCGACGAATCCCTCGGTGCTGCTACTGTGACCTTCGGCGGAGGCTTCTTCCTCGTCATCATCATCGTCCTCGTCTGACCAAGCCCAGCCCCGGATGCGTTTCGCCTGCGGTTCGTCGGAGGAGGTGTCGTCCTCCTGTTCCTTCTTCATGTCGGAGGAGATGTCTTCGTCTTCGACATCCTCTTCTTCTCTTTTGGTGACGGATGTGAATTTACCCCGGAAGGGAGGGTCGTTGTCGCCGCTCTCCGCCTCCAGTGCTCCGTCAACCAGGTACCGGAGGTCATCTTCCCCGTCGGTTAGGGGCATGGCCCCATCTGACCAGACGAGGTCCTCACCCTCCGGCACGAAGTCGAAGTCCCACTCCTGCTTGTCCCAATGTTTGGGAGCCCGGCGGTTGTACGCCTCCATCTTGTCGTGCTCTGGGACCAACTCGCTTGAGGAAGAGGATTGGAGAGAGACGGAAGACGAGGAAGAAGACGACATGGCTGAGGGAGAAGAGGGTTTTTTGGTGCCGATGGCCGGAACAGAGAAAGGGGATGAAGAGGGTTAGTCAGTCGGCACGGTTAAATAATGAGAAGCCTGGTGGGAATTAATGCCATTGCAGTTTCCGAGGAGGTGATGCCAAAGCTATCGAATTTCGCAGAGAAACTAGAAAGACAAGGCATCATGATGAGAATACTGCGACAGGTCTGCTCTGCCACGACATGACCCTTCAGAGGAAAAACAGAGTGGTTTTGGAATTATCATTGCCAAAACCAGGGGGGCATGTGTTATCACCAGATTTTGGCCAAATCAGGGGGTGGGCCGTAAGAGAGATGGGCTTGGAAGATTACACGTGGAAGATCTCTGAAGCGGCCTTGCACGAGGAGTTTGGGCTGGATTGCCCGTGTATCTTTAATTATGGTAGATTGTATCTTAGATTAAAAGTTAGAGTTTGTATCGTGCACGGTGGGGATTATTCCCACGTTAGAAAGTCCCCTGGACTATAAATATGTATCTAGGGTTTATGGAATAAACAACAACCAACGTTCAACCAAACAAATCAATCTCGGCGCATCGCCAACTCCTTCGTCTCGAGGGTTTCTACCGGTAAGCGACATGCTGCCTAGATCGCATCTTGCGATCTAGGCAGCACAAGCTCCACGTTGTTCATGCGTTGCTCGTACTGAAGCCTTGTTGATGGCGAGCAACGTAGTTATCATAGATGTGTTAGGGTTAGCATAGTTCTTCGCGTAACATGCTATCGTAGTGCAACCCTTGCATGTCTAGCCGCCCTCACACCTATCTCAGGTGTGGGGGCGGCACCCCGCTTGATCATTATTTAGTAGATCTGATCTGTTACGGTTGCTCCTTGTTCTACAAGGATTAGTTTAATATCTGCAATAGTTAGGCCTTACAAAGGGGGGGAGGATCCAGCGGCACGTAGGGTGTCGTTCGCTAGTCCTAAACAGGATGTTCCGGGGATCAACTTCGTGTTGGTTTTTAGGCCTTGTTTAGGATCGGCTTACGATCACCGTGCGTGGCCGCGAGGCCCAACCTGGAGTAGGATGATCCGATTATGCGGTGAAAACCCTAAATCGTCGTAGATCTAATTAGCTTTATCTTGATCAAGCAGGACCACCATATATTCGTGCACCCCGTACGAATCATGGGTGGATTGGCCCCTTGAGCCGATTCACAGGATAACCTGAGAGCCGATCGAGGCTCGTATTTAATGTTTACGTGTATGCCATGCAGGAAACTAAGCGAGGCATCTCCATCACCTTCCTGACCAGGTATAGGTCAGGTGGCACGCCCTTGCATCAGCATCGGACGTGTGACCAGAAGGCTTTGCGGGCCGTCGCTCGGAGGGACCTCAGCCAGCCGCAGCTCTAGGTTGTTCCCGGCTCTACGGTGTTGCCCGTCGCTGCCCGCCGGTGGGTTTTGACAGTCAACAGTCTCTAAAACCCATCCCCCCTTCTTTCTTAGGGAAACATAATTTCCACCATGCATACCAGTGCATTTTCTTCCCATGGTCATCACCAGAACTGGGAAATAATATCAGTGATCTTCTTGCACACATTCTTGGGAAGGAGGAAAACTGACATAGCATAAACAGGAATCGATTGGAGAACAGCCTTAATTAAAATTTCCTTTCCACCAATAGATAACATTTTCTCTTTCCATCCTTTTACTCTTTGTAGAATCCTTTCAACAAAATGCATAAAGCAATCACTCCTATCCGCACCCACTATGGCCGGGAGACCAAGATATTTATCTGATATCGCTTCAGTATTTATGTGAAGAGTATTGCAGATATCCACTTTAACATTCACATCTGTATTTGGACTAAAGAAAATACTGGACTTACCCACACTGACCAATTGTCCCGAGCTTGCACAATAGGAATCGAGCACTTGCTGCAACGAGATTGCATTATTCAAATCTGCCTTCAAGAGAATTAAAGAGTCATCAGCAAATAATTGGTGTGATACTGATGGTGCATTCCTGCACACCTTAATCCCTTCAATGCCACCAATCTCCTCCTCATGCAGCAAACAACTTGATAAACCTTCTGCACATAGTAAGAACAAATATGGAGATAGAGGATCGCCCTGCCGAATCCCTCTAGTAGGTATAAAACCATCCGTCAACTGTGAATTATATCTGACAGAATAAGAAACAGATGTGACACAAGCCATAATCAACTCAACCCATTGCACATGGAAACCCAATCTGATCATCATGGCTTCAAGGAAACTCCACTCCACCCTATCATAGGCTTTGTGCATGTCCAACTTTACAGCACATAACCCATTTTTCCCTTTTCTCTTATTTTTAATTTTATGCACACACTCATAGGCAACCAGAACATTATCAGTAATAAGTCTACCCGGAACAAAGGCACTCTGTGTAGGGGAGATAATATCAGGAAGGGTCAGTTTCAACCTGGCCGCCAGCATCTTGGAAATAATTTTGTAGACCACATTACATAGAGAAATTGGTCGGAATTGTGAGATCTCTTCAGGGTTCTCCACTTTTGGGATTAACACCACTATAGTTTCATTCCACCCATGGGGAATAATTTTCTGATTAATCGCCTGGAGAACAGCAGCAGTAATATCATTGCCAATAAGATGCCAAAACTTTTTATAAAAAATCGCATGAAGCCCATCTGGCCCCGGCGCCTTCAGATCTCCAATGGAGAACACCGCCTTTCTTACATCCTCGGCCGAGAAAGGAGCTGTGAGCATATTATTCATTTCCAGCGAAACTCTTGGGATAACCTTCTCAAGCAATGCATGATCAATGACTGGGAAATCCGTGCTGAAAAGATTTGAAAAATATTGCACAATCATTGGATTTAAAAGGTCTGTCCCTTCAATAATATTACCTGTCGGATCCTTTAATTGTTTTATATGATTTCGCTTCTTCCTTGCGGATGCATAATTGTGAAAAAAAGATGTATTTTTATCTCCATTCTGCAACCAATTCGCCCGGGCACGCTGGCTCCATTTCATCTCCTCTTGCTCTAACAGTTTTTCAATCAAGTTGGCTAACTCTTGTTTCTTCTGATCATTTGCAGGATTTAGAGGGCCTCTCATCAGAACATCCAGCTCATGCTGAGCTTGGCGGAGATTCTTTTTTGGGCTTTTTAGCACCCGATGGTCCCATTCATGTAGCTCGTTATGCATGGCCTGAAGACGCGCATGCACGTCGATCGGATTCTCCTTCGTCTCTTCCCACTTCTGTTGAACCACTTCCCGGAAACATTCTTCCTTGAACCATTTTGCTTCAAATTGTTTACCACCCGGTCTGTGCACATCGGCTTGCTCCCCATAGTAACAAGTATCTAATAAGAGTGGCCTATGATCCGAGTGATTATATTGGAGATGGATAACAGCCGCTTTCTCATGCATTTGCCTCCACATCTGATTGCCCACACCTCTATCCAATCTCTCCCTCATAGCCCCTCTATGCCAGGTAAAGGGGTCACCAATAAAACCCACATCCTCCAATTCACATTCCTCTAGAGCCGTATGAAAAGCTGTGCGATACCGCTCTGGACGGACACGTCCACCATCTTTCTCATGGTTATAAAGGATCTCATTCAGGTCGCCCATAACCAGCCAAGGCAGACTATTTTGGCTATATATATTTCTCAGTCTATCCCAAGTCTTGTACTTATCCGCCCACTTGAATTCACCATACATCCCAGTAAATCTCCAGATCTTATTAGTTTCCTCCTCAATTCTGATATCAATATAATTTGGACAAGCATAAATCTGAAACAGCTTTACCTCTCTTCTCCAGAACATGACAATTCCTCCTTTTCTACCATCACTTACTTGAATAATAGAGTGATCCATTCCCATTCTTCTCGCAAGACATTCAGCCGGATAACGATCAAGATGGGTCTCCGACAAGAACACCACCTCGGGGTTATGGCGCCTCTTCACATCCAGAAGCGCAAGAACTGCCGCAGAGTTCCCCAATCCGCGGCAGTTCCAAACTAAAATTCTCATTGCGACCGGACAGGCCCGTCGAACGAGCCCGCCGATCCGAGTGAAGGGGAGTCAGCTACATCCTTCTTTGTACGCTTGTTCCTATCCTTCTCATTCTCGAAATTACCAACATTAGCCAGGTCTTCAGTGATCATAGGTAAGCCCCTGGTCAGATTCCCATTACCCTCATCATTTTCCATTACCTCCGCGGCCTGCTCATTCATGTCAAGAGATCTTTTTGCCAAAGGGTTTATCAGTTCACGTTTGTCAACCTCCATATCTTTCTCTTTTCCTGGACTTGAAGCAGTATCCACGAGGTCAGGATCTGTTATTTTGGGCATATTAGACCCATTGGCATTAAACCTCCAGGGGATTAGAGAGCGTTCACGCCCAAAAGCTCCCGGACTTCCTCTTCCCACATCGCCAAAAATTCTGCCACCACGGTTTCCACCTCTACCACCCCCTCTGGATGTTCCATTCCCACGTCCATGCCACGTCTCCCAATCCGCTTTCAAAAAATCCCCCCATTTTAAATTAGCTTCATCATGTTCGCCAGACCCACACTCAAGGTGAGAGTGTCCAAAGAAACCACAAGCACCACAAAATTTTGGAACTTTTTCATACTGTATTTGGTAGTATTCCCTCTTCTTCTCTCTTGAGATAGTAACAACCCGAGCCAATTTCTTTCTTACATCCAGCTTCACTCTGACCCTGACAAAGTTCCCCATGCCATTGACAGTAGTCTCCACTTTACTAACTTTCCCCACGTTCCTTTCCGTGAGGTTTTTAATTAATGCCTCATTCCTGTATCCTACAGGCAGTTTGTGAATTTGCATCCAGGTTTCAAAGTGATTTAAGTCAATGCCCTCAGGATCCGAAAGTCCATCATACTTCTCAATACAGACGGCATTTTGTCTAAACAACCATGGTCCTCCTTCAGTGATCTTCAGCCAATCCCCTAAACAGAAACATTGAATCGTGAACAAATTACCTTCAAGATGGTTGAACTCCACCTGCTGAGCGGGAGACCAGGCGTTCCTCATGTGTTGCTCGAACGTCATCGGACTAAACTGATTCGCGGTATGGACCTTCAGCAGCGCCATCCACTTCAGACCCTGTTTCGGCGCCGTCTCCTCTTCCTCAAAGACCAAATCATTAATTTCCTCTTCATCCAGGTCCAGTCTCTGCAGCAAGTCGCCAATGGGTTCATCCCTCTTGGTTCCAGGGGCCGTGCCCTGATTTGAAGACGTAGCCGGACTTGCCATACTCAGATCCGCAGCAGATCTTCAGAAAGCCAGAGAGAGAACGCAGCCAGAAGCAAGCCCTAGAAACCTGCGTCGTCCCTCGCCTGCTGAACGCAGCAAACCAAACACTGCCTGCAATCCCCGCGGAGATCGATCTGGAAACCCACGCCCGAGAAGAAACCCCAGACGTGGTAAGCAAAACCCTAATCGCCTGCCGATCGCCCGATCGCCAGAACGTTAGGTCAAAAAACGTTTGGTTCTGGTGCAATTCGTATCAATTTTACAACTCATTCTACATCTAGTATCTTGATTATTAGGTTCTGGATGATTTCAGATGTAAGAAATAATCTGTTCCTCCAAATCTGAATGTATTTTTTTTCATTTTCTACTTTCAGAATCTTGATTAATAGGTTTCTGAAGGACTTTGGATGTAACAAATGGTGGATGTAATTTTCTTCCTTTTCTACATCCATTCTGGTTCACCCAGGTTTTGGATGTAAGAATATTAGGTTCACCCTAGTTTTTTTACATCTGGAACGATGGAAATTTTAGATGTTTTCTTTTCTTTTTTTACATCCACTTATCCGGAATCATAACTTGTTCTAATCTTGAGGTAGAAAATAATGACAGATGTGGTTTTTTGGCGTGAGTATGCGACCGATTTGGTTTTTTTTTTGTCATGGATTTGAGACGGAACCGCCAGATGAGAAATCGCTGATTTGGTGCCACAGCCATCCCAGGCTGAACGAAGAAAAGTGTAGGATTAGAACTTTCTATTTTTAGAAAGTGAGGGATGCTAGACTGTTTATTTCTATTTTTGGGTGGGGCACTCCCTAAGACTAACCAGTGCTAGGGCACTGTGTAGCAATGTCCTTAGTTTTAGGGAGTATCCTACCCAAAAATAGAAAGAAAAATAATCGGACATCCCGCACGATCCAAAAATAGAAAGTCGTGACTTGTTTCCACCTTCCGCGCCGCGCTCTCTCTTTTCATGTGCTCCATTGCAAGTTCGGATTCTTCGTGTAGAAAAATTACAGCCACATCGGTGGACTGCAAATCCAGACAAAAGAATACCACCTTGTTTTTCTGTAAAATATTGCTGGAATGCAAAAAGAGAAAAAAAGTACATCTAAATCTTAGGAGAACCTACTGTTATTACATCCAGATATGGAAGAGAACCTATTATATTCACGATTCTAGATGTAGAAAAGAAGGGAAAAAGAAGAACATATATGTAGAAAAACGGGGAAAAAATACATCCACCGCTTCCATTATTCTAGATGTATAAAAGGATGAAAATGTACATCCCAGTTCCAAAAAAATCACCAGTCGAAGTAGAGGGGGCCTGCTATTGTTACATCCATTGGTATTGCAGGATGTAAAATTGGAGGTGCCAGGGAGGTGCCGGAGTTGAGATGAGAAGGATTCGATCCGATTGGCGGGCCCCGGCGGCGCTCGCTGGTCCAGCGACGCGGTGGGGGCGGGGACCTTGCTGGCGGCTGCAGCGCGCGGTGAAGATCGGCGTCCTCCTGACGGCGCGACATGGAGACGGGGCACCCGCTGCGATCTGCCGTCGATGCCCATGGAGACAGGCCTGCAGCGTCGTATATGGCGCCTCCCCAGCCGATCTACTGTCGAGCTCCTCCCCGTAGCAATTGGGGGTTTCAATGGAGACGAGGGCAGGAGAGTCACATGGACAGGCGGAGGCGCCGGAGGTGGCTACGACGGCCATATCGCCGCAGCGGCGACCGGGCTGCAATCACAGGCGAGAGGAAAAGCGAGACGAGCCCGTCCTGTTTTGCTGGAAGAGTGCTAGAAGGGAATCGGGAGTTCTGGAAGGGCCAAGTCGTGTGGTCCTTGTTACCCGACCTGAGCAAGCCACACGATCATTATCGAACGGGCGGAAGAGGTGGGCACTCTGTAACGCCAGGATGAGCCCTGGCACAAATTAGAAATTGGGATATTATAGTTGTCATGTCTGCTTATTGTGGGCGTCGCACCCATTTTTCAGTTCAGCTTATTGTAGCCGGCCCGTTTATTTGGAGTATGCAATGCTGGCCCACATCAAATACGATCACCATTTAAAATAGCGCCCTATTTTATTTAGAGTGACTCATTTTCAGATGCTATACAAGTTATAGCGTGTTATATTTGAAATAGTGTTTTAAAAAGGTAAGACAGATATTAAGGATTTCACCATCTAATTCTTTTTACAGGAGAATACATGCATAACCACATGGTTTAAAGTTGTTCTTCAATTATCTACAATAGCCAATTCCATGGAATAAACAAATATGTGAGGCATAAATCCATAACCATACTCAAAAATGAAAGACAATGTTTTAGTTTAGGTTAGGTCTGAAGTGAGGATAGGATATTGGACTTTTGAGCCCATGGGAGTTGTCTGCGAGTATTTACCTTTTTTTTTCAGGCAAAGGTTTAAACCCAGCTACGGAGTACAAGATATATATTTTAGTGTGATTTAGTTTGATTTAGCGTGATATAACGTGTTTAGCATTGTAGAGACAATATTTGGTTAAACTTAGCATCGTTGTTCAAATCCGCTATAGCGCGCTAAAACCGATAAAATAGCAATGCTATTTTAAATCTTGAGTATGATACGAGAATAAATCTTTTTTTTTGTCTATGGCAAGTCCAATACTGAATAATTTGGTTGATGAGCCGTTGATCAGAAAGGAAGATCAAGGATTCACTTGCATAAAACATACAATGGTTATTGGATAATTAGGCACAATTTTCATGATTAATTCCAGAATATAAAACATAATGACAGCAACTACTATCATGTGAAATTCAAACATACTAGATGCATTAATCAACATGAGTAGCAGCAGCGCAAACGGTGAAGCATCCATCGGTTAACAGATCGAGATATGTCGCACGTACCGATCTGGTGGAGGTGGCGGTGGAGGTGTAGCAGATGATGTCGCAGCATGACGTGGGCATAACCCTTCGGGTAATCGACATTGCCCTACCCTATACGATCTAGTTGGAGGCCCATGAAGGTATTCGATGACAAGATGGGCCACTTGGATGGCGCAGCGGAAGATTCCTTGGCGAGCAAGACAACGAAGGAAAGTTTAGAAATAGAATTATTGTAAATCTAGTCGTACTCGGTTAGATCTCTTGAGACCTGGCCTCCTATATAAAGGCCAGGAGAGGGGCTGCCGAGGGACATGTACGATCTTAGCAATCTTAGCCACCAAAAGTCTAGAGCTAGGTCGCTGCAGCATTTAGCCTCTCGACGAGATCTCAGCCGAACCCTTCGGCACCCCATTGTAACCCAGTATTCTCATAATCAAGATCAGACAGGCAGGACGTAAGGGTTTTACCTCATTGAGGGCCCCGAACCTGGGTAAATCGCTCTCCCCGCTTGTCTATGAACCGATGTCTCGTGTCAGCTTACAGGATTCCATCAACCCTAAGCCCCTATCGGAGGGCATTGCCGAGGAGCTCCCTCGACAATTGGCGCTGTCTGTGGGAAACCTGTCGGCACAAGATCGGTCATCGGCAGATCCAGTCATGTCATCAGCAACTTCATCGACATCGTCATCGCCAAATCTGGGAAACCCGATTCGATTCGGCTCCTATGAATTCACCCCGCACAGCGACTCGTCTCGCTCGACCTTCTCAGATCTACAAGGAAACATGGAGATGACCTTCGGCAGCGTCCACTACAACGTCAACGAGGAAGGAATTCTTCGACTGCTGGAGCCACTCGCCTCCGGATCGACAGATCCAAGCACGTCGTCATCAATCGACCTTTCGGCTGGTCTGACGGACTCAACGAACTCGCCTGCGTCATCGACTTCTTGTTCAACGTCTTCCATGTCGGTTGGATCTGACAATCCCGCATCTTCGGAGATAACCTCATACTACTGCTTGCACTGCGATACCAGGCACGGGCTAGGTTCAAGCGACACACCGTTCATCTGCAATGCCCAGTATTCGTCGGGAGAGGACAGTGTCGACAGCATCGTCCAAGGTACCACTCGGAGAACGGCACACCACCAAGTTTATGCCGCCAATAACACGGGAAACACAAGGCACAGGGGAGACGGAGATCACACCCCTCGTTCCAGTAGACGAGCAAGTTTTGAAAACAGCGCCAACAACGACAACAGCGTTTACACCATCGCGGACGAGGAGTGGGCAGCAGCCAAGGCAGCCGTACTTAACAACACGCCGCTCCCCGCAGGAACCTCGGTTGGAACCCTCAACGCTTATCGCTCTATACTAGAGAAAAACCGGGAGCACCTATCGAAAGAGCAAGCCGCCCTCGAGAGACGCTTAACTGCTGCAGAACAATCTAGGAGAGGTTCGCGAGGAAGCGCCTCTCGAAGTACTCAAGGGGCGGGCAAGCACCGATCAAGATTATCCAGACTCTCGGAAGATGACGCCAGGGAAATAACATCGAACCTAACCAAGTCTTTTATGACCACGGACACCGCGGGCATGCCACGGCCAAAAACCGTCGCAGGAGCAACTGCCAATCTTACGGCATACCTCATCAATCAGCGCCCTGAAGGTTCTATGGCCCAAGCCCATCGAGGTGCCCTAGAAAGTCTCGCGATACTGGGGGACAACCTGGTCCCGCGGAAGGAAAAGACCACGCTACATGCCAGTGGCTCAAAGCATCATGCGAGAGACGCCCGAGACGAAATCACTCAGAGCAGAATCGACAAAGCAAGGCGACGACGCGCCGCTAGGGAGGAATATGACAGTGATTCTTCGGATGAAAGCCAGGAGAACGATAGCGAGCTAAGGGGGCCCGATTGTTTAAGCTACAAAATCCGCGAGGCGATGCCCCCCAGAAAGTTCAAACCTACTCCTACTGACGCCGCCAAATACGATGGACAGCAGGAGCCGAGGTCCTAGATAGACGACTACTTGCAGACTTTGATTCTGCACAAAGGAAATCAGATAGCAGCAATGCAATGCTTGCAGCTTTACCTAAAGGACTCAGCACGAGCTTGGTTAAGAGGTCTGCCGAAGGGTTCCATCAAATCATGGGACGACCTAGTAGACGCTTTTGCTGCCAATTTCCAAGCAACATACAAAAGGCCCGTCGGGATTGAGGAACTACGGCATTGCCAGCAAAAGCAGAAGGAATCGATGCGTGCATACATCGGGAGATTCACCAAGCTCTTAAACGCTGCCGAAGACGTTTCTGTCAATAGAGCAATCGATGCCTTCAGCGACGGCATCCGACGAGAAAGCTACATAGAGGAACTCGGGCGCAAAAAACCAAAAACAATAACCAAGTTAATGGAAATCGCCAACAGCTGGGTTGATGGCGAGGACAACGTACGAAGGCCACGACAGCGCAGTGATGACGAAGATGACGGCCAGCCGAAGCATGATTCGGGTGGACGAAGGGATCGTCACAAGAAAAGGAAAAACCGCAGCTACGACGATAGTAACCTGGTAGCCGCAGGATACTCTGATCGGCAGGACGATCGAGATGACGACAGACGAGACGATCGGCAGGATGGTAACCGGAATAATTCTGGAAACCGCGGCAACTACAAACCGCGACCACAGAGGACTCCCGAGCTACCCTTCGCCGAGCAGATCAACGCTACTTGCTACTTGCACTCGTACATTGATTACAAGGACAACAAAACAAAGTCAAGCCACCTGCTCAGAGATTGTAGGCAGTTCCTTGACATGGAGAAACTCATCCGGCAGAAGCAACATCAACCACCACCTCCACCACCACCACCACCCCAGCACCAGGTCCAGCAGGCTCAGCCTCATCAACCCAATGAAGCGTTTCCACCACCACGTGGGCAGATGAGCATGATCCACAGGACATGTGTCTCAAGAAGAGAAATGAAGAAGCTCACCCGAGAAATTAATCTGGCAGAAAGTATCATGGCAAACATCCCTGAGTATGTCGAGTGGTCGTCTCAGAACATTACGTTCAGTCGAGCAGATCACCCGATGACCATACCAAAATCAGGACACGCTGCCTTAGTAGTCGAGGCACAAATCGGGGGATTCAAGATGAGCAAAGTCTTCATGGATGGTGGAAGCGGGCTAAACCTGATATTCGTCGACACAATCAAAAGTATGGGGATCACCATGAGGATGCTAGAAGAAACAGACACTTGCTTCCATGGGATTCTCCCAACTTCACCGGCGTACTCTCTTGGCAAAGTTTACCTGAACGTCGTCTTTGGCAAAACCGACAACTTCAGGAAGGAAAAGATCGAGTTTGAAGTAGTGAACTGGGAATCACAGTATCACGCTATACTCGGGAGACCAGCTTATGCCAAGTTCATGGCTGTATCACACTACGCATACCTCAAGCTGAAAATGCCTGGGAACAACGGGACAAACATCACAGTCTATGGAAGTTTTTCACGCTCGGACAATTGCGATCGCGACTTTCAGAGGATTGCTGCGAAGTTTGGGTTAAAACAGGAAATTGTCGATCCTCCGCCCAAGTTATCGATACGTGAAATTAAGGAGGAGAAACATGTCAGGGAAACCAAGAAGAAGCCAGCCGACCTTGCTCCAGAAGCTTCGGCAGCAAAAATTTCGGCAGATGATGGCACAGCAGTCTTAGGAGACAGCAAGACATTGGCAATCGCTGTCGAGACCCCCACTGCAATCAACGACGCTTCGAAAACCGCTAACGTGGTAGACAAGCCAGAAGATAAGAAGAACCTTTTCCTTGCTTAGAATAGTCGAATAATGTTTAGCTCTCCCTTTTATTTTCAACAGGGCTCCCCTTTTTTCGCCCTTTAGTCCCGTGTTTACCTTATTAATGAGAACTTCAGTTTTGATTCCTTGATAAGCATTGCAGTAATTCGGAGCACCTAATCCGCATCATCGTAACCTTTGCTTACACCCCTCGGTGAACGATGGTGCAATGTAGTACGCGGCAAAAGATTGTGCTCCGAAAAAGCCTCTACGAGTGCTAAAGGATGCAAAAATAAACAAGGATGATGATCTTTCCCTCTGCCATAGATGCCTCTACGAGCGCCGTAAATAGCAAGAGTCTGGAATTATATATCATACAACCCACGTTCGATATTTTACTTATGGAAATATCAAAGGACAACGGGCTCATCGGCAGAGTTAATGCTCCCGATATGTTCGGGAGCTGCTGTCAGAACATACATCGGTTGAAAGCAAAGTTGCACATACAACGGGTTTAGCAAGACCTGCAACACGAGCTGATCACTCAAATAATTTGCTGACCAACAAGTACACATACGTTTAAATGGGCAATTAAGATTTGCTCCTTAAAATTTTTTTTTTGCCAACGGCATCGATACGGTAAAAGTACATATACATGTATCTACCGAACTTACAGTTTCAACTATGCAATCCAAACGCTTGGATGAAGTAGCCTATTTACAATAAGAACTTAACCCTGAATTACTCTTGCGGAGTTTCTCTTTCTTCAGGTACCTTCGAATCCTGTTCAAGCTTGTCAACAATTATATTGGCGGGCAGCACTACCTTCGGGTACAGCGTCTTCAAATCACCAACTGCGTTGGCGATAGACAGCAGATTCGCCGAAGGATACCGTGCAAGGACAAGGGCAAGTGTGAACCTGGCCCCTGCAAAAACATGAGCTCGCACTAAGTCTCGAATTTTCTTGGTGTTCCCAAATTCAGACATCAGAGTCAACAGCGTAGGAGGGACCACGTTCAAGGGGACCATTGTCTTCCAAATTACCCTCAGAGCTTTGTAGTACTTGTCGAAGAAATGATGGACCTGCTGGACCCGATCTTGGAATTGCACAACAGCCAAAGCTTTCGAGTGCTCCCTCCAGAAAATTTCTTCGGCTGATGACAGTTGAGTCAATGCGTTCACGCGCTCGTGAATTCGCTTGTTCTCTTCAGCACGATTCAGGGCTATGACTAGCAAAGGAATTAATGGAAAGATCAGACAATATGTTTGACAAAGAATAATAAGCACAAGGACCAAGAAAACTTAAAGTTCATCAGTGGCCTTATGCAGCTCAGTAAGAGCATAGCGCTCTATGTCGGCTGCAATTTCGCCCTTCTTCCTGACAATGGCAGCCAAGGCATAGGTACTGCGCAGATCCTTTTCCATCTGCGCAATCCGATCCTTCATACGTTGGATCCGATCCCCTTCAGAAAGAGCACCCGAAGAATCATCGACAAACGCAGTCACTGGGAAAATATGCAAAGAACAGCGTCAAAGGCATGACGGGTTGCATCGCTTCAGCATAAGAAATAACCTCCCATCGGGAGAATGCAAGCATAAAAGTCATAGCAAGGGTACACTATCAAACATTGCTAGTACGGTATTTATTACAATCACAAGGTTTGTAACAGAACAATGTTTCACATCGATTCAAAATGAAGTTTGTTACAACAATCAAGGGGCTTGAGTCTGGGTCGATAAACTTGGGCCAGCCGATGTTTTCTTTGATGAAACCAGTTCAAGGAGCTGACGCGCACATGTAAGAGCTGACGTTTTGAAGGTGCTTAAGTCAATGAACTGCCCATCTTGATCTTTCGGAAGCTCCCTAGACATCTTCTCAATGTCGGCCTTGAAGCCATGACCCATCATAAGTTGGAAGGCTAGGAGTGCACCGTAAGTACGTGAAGTACGTTTGAATACCTCTATAACCTCCTTGGTGTCGACTGCGAAGGCATCGATCAGCTGCCCTAGAGTCTTGTCTTGATTGATCTTGGGGAAAATCATCGAGTGCATCCGTGCCATGGCACCTTTACCCTTATCAAGGAGCTCCCGTGTAAGCTGGTGTGCGGCAAGAGTGATTGACACACTGTTTGCCGGAGAGTTGTTTGGACTTTATCCAAGGCATCGGCAGGGATGTCAGCGGCTTCTGCAAGGGAATGAAATGGGAAAAGTTATTATCAAAGGGTTGAATTTCCAAAGTGATAATCGACAGGGAAGCATAAAAAGAATTACCAAGCAAAGCCAAGGAAGATTGGCGAAGAAGTTCATCCTTTTCAGTCAACCGAGCTTCGGCGACCAGCCTAGATGCCTCTTCTTCCTTCAGATTTTCCTTCAGCTTGTTGAGTTCCTCCTTCAAGGAGTCGACCTCGTGGCGAGCAGCAGCAGCAATTTTGTTTGCGCCTTCCAATTTCAAGGAAGAGGAGTTAACTTCTTTCTGCAGCCGAACTTTGTCTGCTTCTAGAGAAGTAAATTGGGAGGCGAAGGCCTCCAAGGAAGATATAACGCCTCGCAGATCCTTAAGAAAAGGGGAAAATAGATGTTTGACAAAGAATCATTAATCAAGACACATTCAGGAAAGTTAGCGGTACGATCGAGAATGACTTACAGTTTTCCCTGAAGGAGGAGTTGCGGTGGCAACAGTCGAAGGGATATCCTTCCCCTTGGAAAGGGAGGAGGCAGTCGATACTTGAGCCCCGGGGGTTGCAGTAGGAGCCGAAGCTTTGGAAGCTGCGACGTTCGGTAGAGCTGCGTCAGATTTGGCCTTCTTAGGTGGAGGCTCAATGAGACCTTCGTCACTGCGAAAGAAAATGGTTAGTAAAAATTATGAGGAAGATACGAATGATGAAAGTATAATACAAACTCTAGGAAAAAGGCGCTTACAGGTCGAAGAGATCGTCTTCATCGGCAAAGCCGCCGGTTGACCTCTTCACAGGCGGAGCTCTGACCTCCTCCACAGCTGCATTAATAAAGGCATCATGATCAGCGTCGTCATCGCGCATTGATCCCGCTGTGTCGCAAGTATCGTTGGCTGGGGGAGGAGGATCGGCAAAGACAGCTTCGGAATTTATCGGATCATCATGTTCGGCAGTATGAAAATCGACAGGAGTCGAGGAACCTCTTCCTTCAGAAGTGTCATTTGGTAAATCATGCAAGTTTTCAGAAACTATGGGAATCTGTCAAAGAAAGGAGTAAATGAGAACAATAGTAGTCGTGACAGCAAAGTGAAACAGGGTCGTAAGAATATGAGGGAGAAGATTTACCTCTGTTAGTGGATGATCGACATCAAGAGGAGTATAGGAAGATATCAACGGGATCAAATCTTCCTGGCTAAAGAGAGTGAGGTGACGAACTTCATCAAGCAGTTCCTTTTTCGATAGTTCAGCGACGTTTATCCTAGTTTCATCCTTTGGACCTGAGTACAACCACATCGGTCGAACCCTGGCCATGATTGGCTGGACTCGACGTTTCAAGAACACTACAGCCACCTCTGTACCAATCATGGTTTGGCCGTCGGTCTCTTTGATCCGAAGAAATTTGGCGAATAATTCGTCGACTATTGACTTTTCATCGGGAGAAAGAATATTATTCCAAGAATGCCTAGGTTTGGCTTCAAGGACGTCGGCAAAGCGAGGAAGCTGGGACTCGGTTGTTGAGGAATCCTTAACAAAAAACCATTTCAGTCTCCATCCTTGCACAGATTCTCTCATTGGGAAACTGAAATAGTTGACCTTTGAGCGAACAACAAACCCCACTCCCCCGATGACAAAGGGTCCATTACTGCTACTGTATCTCTTTACGAAGAATATTTTCTTCCACAAACCAAAGTGAGGCTCGATGCCCAAAAACTCTTCGCAAAGGGTGATGAACACTGCAACGTGGAGGATTGAGTTAGGAGTGACTTGCCACAGTTGGATTTCGTAAGTCCGCAGAAGGCGATTGAGGAGCTCGTGAGCAGGGAGCGCAAGACCCCTGTACAAGAACGATAGAAACATCACGATAAAACCAGCAGGAGGATTGGGCCGAGAGACCGCACCTGAGAGAATCACATCCTCCTCGTCGGAGGAGATTATCCCGAGGCTTCGAGCCCTCTTCTCATCACGCTTTGTGATGAAGGATGCTAGCCAATCTCCGGGTTTGGGCGCGGCCACCGAACTTGGCGGCGCCAACGACGTCGGAGCTGGAGGAGGAGCGTCTAGCGCGCTTCTTTTCGGAAGGTTCGAGGAGGCCTTGGCGGCGGCGCCACCGCTCGTGGAGCTGGCGGCGGCGCCGAGGTTCTTCTTCTTCACCATCGCAAGATCTGGACAAGATCTGAAAACGGTGGCGGCGGCGCGGCGGTTGAGAAAGGAAGAAGAAGGGCAGAGGATGCTACAATGAATATGAGAGAATGCTAAGGATTTTTTCCTAAGAGATTTTAAGAAGAGGAAAACTTGAGGATTGCGTGGGCACGTGTCGTTGCTGCCAGTTCATTAAGAGGACCTTTTCTCCATCATTGATCGCGGGAATCGAGGAGGCACCTTGGTAACTGTACGAGGAAGGCAGATATTGCTTAAAAACAGAGCTAGGCAGAGGAAGGATGGGCCCAGCGGGTCGCGTCTTGTCAGTCAAAATCAAAGTAACAATAACGTCATCAGTGACGTCGTAAGGAACGCTCGGATCATTCGAAGAAATGTAAAAGGTATCGGATGGTAATCTTGAGTCTATGTACGGATCGTGAACATCCGCACCTAGACTCGGGGGCTACTCCCATCGGGAGCGCTGGACGCGCACCCGATAAAGTGAGCATTCGAAGATATTTTTACGAAGAAATATTTGGAGAAAAGGATGGAGAGCTCAGCTCGAGTCTGCACCCAGGTACAAGCACCCGTGTCCAGACTCGGGGGCTACTCCCATCGGGAGCGCTGGACGCGCACCCGACAGAAGTTTTTTGCATTCCAGGATCATGCCCGGGGACTTGATTCTGTGTAGGGTGACGTTGTTTTGCCATCGGCAGTTAACCAGTAAAAGTTGGGCACGTTACTTATTATCCCTTACGCATGGAAAATTTATCGGGTAAAAAAAGCCTTGGTACAAATGTATCGGATGATCCATGAAGACTTGCAGCAAAACTTCGGCAGAGGAAAATGTTCGAGTGGTACAACTTGAGTCTACGCACGGATTACAAGCATCCGTACCTAGACTCGGGGGCTACTCCCATCGGGAGCGCTTGACGCGCACCCGATAGAAGAAGATGATGCTGATACGAGATGGACAAAAACAATCCAGGAGAAGAACATTAGGTGGAGGCATGCTTTAGTCTCTACCCGAACTATCTTCGGCTAGACACTCGGGGGCTACTGACGTGGGCATAACCCTTCGGGTAATCGACATTGCCCTACCCTATACGATCTAGCTGGAGGCCCATGAAGGTATTCGATGACAAGATGGGCTACTTGGATGGCGCAGCGGAAGATTCCTTGGCGAGCAAGACAACGAAGGAAAGTTTAGAAATAGAATTATTGTAAATCTAGTCGTACTCGGTTAGATCTCTTGAGACCTGGCCTCCTATATAAAGGCCAGGAGAGGGGCTGCCGAGGGACACGTACGATCTTAGCAATCTTAGCCACCAAAAGTCTAGAACTAGGTCGCTGCAACACTTAGCCTCTCGACGAGATCTCAGTCGAACCCTTCGGCACCCCATTGTAACCCAATATTCTCATAATCAAGATCAGACAGGCAGGACGTAAGGGTTTTACCTCATCGAGGGCCCCGAACCTGGGTAAATCGCTCTCCCCGCTTGTCTGTGAACCGATGTCTCGTGTCAGCTTACAGGATTCCATCAACCCTAAGCCCCTATCGGAGGGCATTGCCGAGGAGCTCCCTCGACACAGCAGTAACGTTGTTGATGACAACGTTGTTGACGACAGGGACGACGGGTCGAAGTAGACGGTGTTGAAGATGACGGTAGGCAGCACCGCCCGACTTGGACGGAAGGCGACCCGTGATGAAGAGCTTGAGCAGTCGCGCAGAGCGCTTCCCAAAAACCTAATTCGCCCTCTCCTGTACATGATCGCAAGGACGAGCGGTTCCGGAGACCTGCTCTCCCGTTCGCCGACGCACGTCGGCGCGCGGGATGGAGTAGGCTACGATGGCGGTGCAAGCAGAGAGAGGTGAAAACCCTAACTCGTGTATTCAGTATGTTTCTGCGGTAGCCGGGCAAGAGATTATATAGGCTCGGGAAACCCTAGGCAACATGGGCCACGCCCACGTCGCGCGAACGTTTCGAGTCGGTTACAGATAGCCCACGATACAGGAGCGACCCGAACCGACTAACTGCGACGCGTCCGTCTAGGACTCTGTTCGTTTTCCTGAGCTGCAAAAAGTAAGGAAAGTCTCGGCTTGAGGCTCAATCCACTCACCACGAGCGCGGCACGCGCGTCGTGACGTGTCGTGTCGAGTCGATTCGAGACGAGCGAGCGAGGAGGAGGAGGAGCGCGCGTGTAGCACTCCTATTCTCACTCACTTACTAGTGGTGGAACAACCCACCTTATAAGGTGGTCTAACTTCCTCCCAACTTTCCATGTGGGACTAAACTTCCCACCTCTTGCCACTCCCTAGTGAGCTGCCACCAACTTGAGCTCAAACTCACAAGGCTGCCACTAAGTGGGCTTTGAGATTTATAGGGAAAATCTGAAATCTAGTATGGGACACCAAATGTGAGCCCAATATTTCAACAATCCCCCACCAGATCTCAAATACCCATTTAGAGATTTACCAATACTCACTGCTTGTTTATATACCAGTGTTTTAGCGGAGACTATTAAGTTGAACTTCCACCTAGAATCTTAAGCTACATCCATTCACACTTGAACAATGGACTAAGCCTTGAATTGCAAGTTTTGCGTGAACAGGGTTTCACTCAAAGTCATGACCAGTACATGGCTGCCAGTGGCCTACCCCGCGGGTGAAGCATATGCGTCATACTTCGTGGTCTCTTCATGAGTTTACTAGAGATCACCCAAATCTCATAGATTGCGACATTTAACAATCAAACTTATATAGGTGTGTTATTTCAAGAATGCTCTGTAGGACAGCATCTTTGCTAAAATAGCCAACATAAACACATTAAGGCTTGTCGCCAACCTGTCTTACAACAATTGAGAGTTGTGCATCTTCACATCGAGAGGGTTACATAATACTCTCCTCAATTAAACCACTAGTTTGTTCTTCCCAGGTCCTAATTCACGGGATCTCCGATCACAAAGGTTGGGTTACCACTATGGCGTAACATCAACGGGTCTCAAACCCATCTCCCTCGATGCACTTTCTATCACATTACGTGATAGTCCCTTTGTAAAGGGATCTGCCAGGTTTTTGTCTGTTTGAATATATGTAACAGTTATTACTCCGGAGGATCACAATTTCCTGACAGACTTCAAACGTCTCTTGACGTGTCTTGATGACTTCGTGTTATCCTTAGAATTGTTCACTTTGACAATTACAGTTTGATTGTCATAATTCAAAAGGATTGCCGGAACAGGTTTTTCAACCACATGCAAGTCCATCAAGAGCTCACGCAACCATTCTGATTAAACAGTGGTTGTGTTTGATGTCTACGCACGCTTCTATTCCTGTAGACAGTGTTGGGCCTCCAAGAGCAGAGGTTTGTAGAACAACAGCAAGTTTCCCTTAAGTGGATCACCCAAGGTTTATCGAACTAAGGGAGGTAGAGGTCAGAGATATTCCTCTCAAGCAACCCTGCAATTAAGATACAAGAAGTCTCTTGTGTCCCCAACACACCTAATACACTTGTCAGATGTATAGGTGCACTAGTTCGGCGAAGAGATAGTGAAATACAAGTAATATGGATGATTGTAAGTAGCAATTGCAATCTGAAATAAAAATGGCAGCAAGCGAACATGTAGCAGAACTTGTTGGAAACGGTGTTTCAATGCTTAGAAACAAGGCCTAGGGATCCTACTTTCACTAGTGGACACTCTCAACATTGCAATCATAATTGAATATAAATAAGCACTTCATCATACTACTCTCCTGTTGAATAAAGAACTCAAATTCATTGGGCAAGTGTGCAAAAGCACACCTCAAAGGCGTATTCCCAAGTACTAATAAACACCCCACACTGTCACCGTGAGCATTCATAGGAGGTACTAACACACCACAATTCATAAGGGAGTTACACACGGCGCACACACTGTCACCATTACATCGAGGTCACAGTAACTCCAAAGTTCACATAATAAAACACTTGAATAGCATATGACATCTAGATTGCAAAGCCTATGATCACATAGATGAACAAATAAGTGCTACTCTCAAGCACTCTCTTGTTGGATAACAAACACCATTCATTGTGTAGGGCTACAAGAGCTCACCTCAAGCCGGAGTAAACAAGCTCCACAACATCCGGAGTTCATATTAAAGTAACCTCTAGAGTGCATAATAGACAAGAGTAACATCTACATATTCATATAGATCACACCATGGGAGAGAGAGATGAACCACATAGCTACCGGTAGAGCCCTTAGCCTCGGGGGAGAACTACTCCCTCCTCATCATGGGAGACAGCAACGGCGATGAAGATGGCTGTGGTGTCGATGGAGATGACTCCGGGGGCAATTCCCCGTCCCGGCGGCGTGCCGGAACAGAGACTTCTGTCCCCCGAAACGGAGTTTCGCGATGGCGGCTGCGTCCCTGGAGTCTTTCTGGAGTTTCGTCAATTGTTGTAGGGTTTTCACGTCACGAGAGATTATATAGGCGAAGAGGCGGCGCAAGGGGGTGCCTTGGGGGCCCACCCCATAGGGCGGCGCGACCAGGGGGCCACCCGCGCCGCCATAAGGTGTGGGGGCCCTGGGCCTCCTCTCCGGCTCCCCTTCGGTGTTCTGGTCCGTCTCAGTGAAATAAGATGTTTGGCTTTTGTTTCGTCGAATTCCGAGAATATTGCCCGAACAGCCTTTCTGGAACCAAAAACAGCAGAAAACAGGAACTGGCACCTCGGCATCTTGTTAATAGGTTAGTTCCGGAAAATTCATAAAATCATTATAAAGTGTGAGCAAAACATGTAGGTATTGTCATAAAACTAGCATGGAACATCAGAAATTATAGATACGTTGGAGACGTATCAAGCATCCCCAAGCTTAGTTCCTACTCGCCCTCGAGTAGGTAAACGATAACAAGGATAATTTCTGAAGTGACATGCTACCAACATAATCTTGATCATACTATTGTAAAGCATATGAGATGAATGAAGTGACTCAAGGCAATGATAAAGACAATGGTTAAACAACTGAATCATATAGCAAAGACTTTTCATGAATAGTACTTTCGAGACAAGCATCAATAAGACTTGCATAGGAGTTAACTCATAAAGCAATAAATTCTGAGTAGAAAGTTTTGAAGCAACACAAAGGAAGATATAAGTTTCAGCAGTTGCTTTCAACTTCAACATGTATATCTCATGGACAGTTGTCAACATAAAGCAATATAACAAGTGCAATAAGTAAACATGTAAGAATCAATGCACATAGTTGACACAAGTGTTTGCTTCTAAGATAGAAAGGAGTAGGTAAACTGACTCAACATAAAGTAAAAGAAAGGCCCCTTCGCAGAGGGAAGCAGGGATTACTCATGTGCTAGAGCTTTTTATTTTGAAAACATGGAAACAATTTTGTCAACGGTAGTAATAATTCATATGTGTTATGCATAAGACATCCTATAAGTTGCACGCCTCATGCATAGAATACCAATAGTGCTCGCACCTTGTCCTAATTAGCTTGGATTTCCATGGATTATCATTGCATTACATATGTTTCAACCAAGTGTCACAAAGGGGTACCTCTATGCCGCCTGTACAAAGGTCCAAGGAGATAGATCGCATTTGATTTCTCGTTTTTGATAGATCTCAACTAAGGACATCCATACCGGGACAACATAGAAAACAGATAATGGACTCCTCTTTAATGCATAAGCATTCAACAACAGATAATATTCTCATAAGAGATTGAGGATTAATGTCCAAACTGAAACTTCCACCATGATACATGGCTTCGGTTAGCGGCCCATGTTCTTCTCTAACAATATGCATACTCAAACCATTTGATCATGATAAATCACCCTTACTTCAGACAAGACGAACATGCATAGCAACTCACATGATATTCAACAAAAGTGTAATAGTTGATGGCGTCCCCAGAAACATGGTTACTGCTCAACAAGCAACTTATAAGAAATAAGATACATAAGCTACATATTCTTTACCACAACAGTTTTTAAGGCTATTTTCCCATGAGCTATATATTGCAAAGACAAGGAATGAAATTTTAAAGGTAGCACTCAAGCAATTTACTTTGGAATGGCAGAGAAATACCACATAGTAGGTAGGTATGGTGGACACAAATGGCATAGGTTTTGGCTCAAGGTTTTGGATGCACGAGAAGAATTCCCTCTCAGTACAAGGCTTTGGCTAGCAAGGTTGTTTGAAGCAAACACAAGTATGAACCGGTACAGCAAAACTTACATAAGAACATATTGCAAGCATTATAAGACTCTACACTGTCTTCCTTGTTGTTCAAACACTTCACCAGAAAATATCTAGACTTTTAGAGAGACCAATCATGCAATCCAAATTTCAACAAGCTCTACGGTAGTTCTCCACTAATAGGTTTAAACTACATGATGCAAGAGCTTAAACATGATCTATGAGAGCTCAAAACAATTGCCAAGTATCAAATTATTCAAAACCATATACCATTTACCACATGAAGCATTTTCTGTTTCCAACCAAATAGCAATTAACGAAGCGGTTTTCAACTCTGCCATGAACATTAAAAGTAAAAGCGAAGAACACTAGTGTTCATATGAAAAAAGCGGAGCATGTCTCTCTCCCACACAAGGTATGATCCAATTTATTCAGAGAACTAAGATAAAAAAATGAAAATAAAAGCACACAGATGCTCCAAGTAAAGTACATAAGATGTGACGGAATAAAAATATAGTTTCACTAGAGGTGACCTGATAAGTTGTCGATGAAGAAGGGGATGCCTTGGGCATCCCCAAGCTTAGATGCTTGAGTCTCCTTGAAATATGCAGGGATGAACCACGGGGGCATCCCCAAGCTTAGACTTTTCACTCTTCTTGATCATATTGTATCATCCTCCTCTCTTGATCCTTGAAAACTTCCTCCACACCAAACTCAAAACAAACTCATTAAAGGGTTAGTGCATAATAAAAAATTCACATATTCAGAGGTGACATAATTATTCTTAACACTTCTGGACATTGCCCAATGCTACTGAAAGTTAATGGAACAAAGAAATCCATTCAACATAGCAAAAGAGGCAATGTGAAATAAAAGGCAGAATCTGTCAAAACAGAACAGTCCGTAAAGGCAAATTTTTTAGAGGCACTTAACAGGCTCAGATGAAAAAGCTCAAAACTAATAAAAGTTGCGTACATATCTGAGGATCACGCATGTAAATTTGCAGCATTTTACGAGTTCCTACAGAGAGATCTACTCAAATTCGTGACAGGTAGAAATCTGTTTCTGCGCAGAAATCCAAATCTAGTATCAACTTTCTATTAGAGACTTTACTTGGCACAACAATGCAATAAAATAAAGATAAGGAGAGGTTGCTACAGTAGTAACAACTTCCAAGACGCAACAAAACAGTAGCAAAATAAAAACATGGGTTATCTCCCAAGAAGTGCTTTCTTTATAGCCATTAAGATGGGCTCAGTGATTTTAATGATGCTCGCGCAAGAAATAAGAGTTGAAGCAAAAGAGAGCATCAAAAGCAAATAGGAAACACTTTTAAGTCTAACCCACTTCCTATGAAAAGGAATCTTGTAAATAAACAAGTCATGTAAGCATAATGCAACAAGCATAGAAAGACAACACAAGCACAACTTCAAGATTCTCAACATAAAGAGGGGAAACTTAATATTATTAAGATGCATATAACCATGTTTCTCTCTCTCATAATAACTTTCAGTAGCATCATTGATGAAATCCACAATATAACTATCACATGAAACATTCTTATCATGAGCTACATGCATAAAATTATTACTCTCCACATAAGCATAGTCATTACTATTAATTGTAGTGGGAGCAAATTCAATAAGATAGCTATCATTATTATTCTCATCACCATAATCATCATATATAGGAGGCATATTGTAATCATAATTAATTTTCTCCTCAATAGTAGGTGGACTGAAAATATGATAGTCATCATTGTAATCATCATATATAGGAGGTAAAGTATCATCAAAGTAAATTTTCTCCTCAAAACTTGGGGGATTAAAAATATCACAACCAGCTTCCCCAAGCTTAAATTCTTCCATAGCATTAGCGATAATAGTATTCAAAGAGTTCATGCTAATAACATTGCTACAACTATTTTGCAAACAAAGTTCCATGGGTTTTTTAATTCTCTCTTCAAACACATCATGTCCTAATTCAATATAAAGTTCATAAAGATCTCTAATTTTTTTGTTGTTTTCCATTAAGCCTAACTAGTGAAAATAAAAACAAGAGACAAAAAGATAAAATTGCAGAATCTAAAGGAGATACCTTCGAGCACTCACACACCGGCAACAGTGCTAGGAAATAGCTTAGTAGTCGGAGGATGTGAATACCTTTTACCTTACCTCCCCGGCAACGGCGCCAGAAAATAGCTTGATGTCTACGCATGCTTCTATTCCTGTAGACAGTGTTGGGCCTCCAAGAGCAGAGGTTTGTAGAACAGCAGCAAGTTTCCCTTAAGTGGATCACCCAAGGTTTATCGAACTCAGGGAGGTAGAGGTCAGAGATATTCCTCTCAAGCAACCCTGCAATTAAGATACAAGAAGTCTCTTGTGTCCCCAACACACCTAATACACTTGTCAGATGTATAGGTGCACTAGTTCGGCGAAGAGATAGTGAAATACAAGTAATATGGATGATTGTAAGTAGCAATTGCAATCTGAAATAAAAATGTCAGCAAGCGAACATGTAGCAGAACTTGTTGGAAACGGTGTTTCAATGCTTAGAAACAAGGCCTAGGGATCCTACTTTCACTAGTGGACACTCTCAACATTGCAATCATAATTGAATATAAATAAGCACTTCATCATACTACTCTCCTGTTGAATAAAGAACTCAAATTCATTGGGCAAGTGTGCAAAAGCACACCTCAAAGGCGTATTCCCAAGTACTAATAAACATCCCACACTGTCACCGTGAGCATTCATAGGAGGTACTAACACACCACAATTCATAAGGGAGTTACACACGGCGCACACACTGTCACCATTACACCGAGGTCACAGTAACTCCAAAGTTCACATAATAAAACACTTGAATAGCATATGACATCTAGATTGCAAAGCCTATGATCACATAGATGAACAAATAAGTGCTACTCTCAAGCACTCTCTTGTTGGATAACAAACACCATTCATTGTGTAGGGCTACAAGAGCTCACCTCAAGCCGGAGTAAACAAGCTCCACAACATCCGGAGTTCATATTAAAGTAACCTCTAGAGTGCATAATAGACAAGAGTAACATCTACATATTCATATAGATCACACCATGGGAGAGAGAGATGAACCACATAGCTACCGGTAGAGCCCTTAGCCTCGGGGGAGAACTACTCCCTCCTCATCATGGGAGACAGCAACGGCGATGAAGATGGCTGTGGTGTCGATGGAGATGACTCCGGGGGCAATTCCCCGTCCCGGCGGCGTGCCGGAACAAAGACTTCTGTCCCCCGAAACGGAGTTTCGCGATGGCGGCGGCGTCCCTGGAGTCTTTCTGGAGTTTCGTCAATTGTTGTAGGGTTTTCACGTCACGAGAGATTATATAGGCGAAGAGGCGGCGCAAGGGGGTGCCTTGGGGGCCCACCCCATAGGGCGGCGCGGCCAGGGGGCTACCCGCGCCGCCATATGGTGTGGGGGCCCTGGGCCTCCTCTCCGGCTCCCCTTCGGTGTTCTGGTCCGTCTCGGTGAAATAAGATGTTTGGCTTTTGTTTCGTCGAATTCCGAGAATATTGCCCGAACAACCTTTCTGGAACCAAAAACAGCAGAAAACAGGAACTGGCACCTCGGCATCTTGTTAATAGGTTAGTTCTGGAAAATTCATAAAATCATTATAAAGTGTGAGCAAAACATGTAGGTATTGTCATGAAACTAGCATGGAACATCAGAAATTATAGATACGTTGGAGACTTAGCAAAGGTAAATACATACCCACTTGTGGCGTACAGATCAGCTACATCTGAGATCCAATTCGAATCACTATATCCTTCAAGCACAGCTGGGTGCCCTGAATAGTGAATCCCATAACTCATTGTACCACATAGGTAGCGCATGACCCTATCAAGTGCATGCCAATGATCAGTACCCGGGTTTGACATGAACCTACTCAACTTGCTAACAGCAAAAGAGATGTCAGGTCTAGTCGCGCTCGCTAAGTACATGAGTGAGCCAATGATCTGAGAATATCTTAATTGATCTATGGCAATCCTCCGGTTCTTGCGTAGTGTCACACTGGGATCATAAGGTGTTGGAGAAGACTTGCTATCAATATAGCCGAACCGGCTCAAGATCTTCTCAACATAATGGGATTGCGTTAGAGTAATCCCACTCTCGTTCTTAATCAGCTTGATATTCAGAATCACATCAGCTTCTCCCAGATCTTTCATATCAAAGCACTTTGACAAGAAAAACTTGACCTCGCGTATTACTTTCATGTTTGTACCAAATATCAGAATATCATCCACATACAAACACAGTATAACACCTTCGCCCCCACAATGGCGATAGTAAACGCACTTATCAGCCTCATTGACAACAAAGCCTATAGAAGTCAAAGTTCTGTCAAACTTCTCATGCCATTGCTTAGGTGCTTGTTTCAGGCCATATAAATATTTCAGCAACTTGCACACCTTTCTTTCTTCACCTTTTACTATGAACCCATCAGGCTGGTCCATATAGATTTCCTCTTTCAACTCTCCATTAAGAAAAGCTGTCTTTAAGTCCATTTGATGAACGATAAGACCATAGGAGACAGCCATGGATAGTAGTACTCGAATGGTGGTAAGTCTAGCGACATGTGAATAGGTGTCGAAGTAATCTTCGCCTTCTCTCTGTGTGTAGCCTTTAGCTACAAGCCGCGCCTTGTACTTCTCAATAGTACCATCAGGTCTTAGCTTCTTCTTGAACACCCATTTGCAGCCCACAGGCTTGCATCCATGGGGTCGTTCTGATAGCTCCCAAGTTCCATTAGAAAGAATCGAGTCCATCTCGTTATGGACAGCTTCTTTCCAGTCATCTACATCTGGAGACGCATATGCCTCTGCAATGGACGTGGGAGTATCATCCACAAGGTACACAATGAAATCATCACCAAAGGATTTTTCAATCCTTCGTCTCTTGCTCCGTTTAGGAGCTTCATTGTCATCCTTCTCAGTAACATTCTCATGTGATTGTTCAAAATACTCATTAGATGTACTAGACTCAGGAATTATCTCAGCAGAAATTCTAGCAATGCTATGCATATATTTCATAGGAAACATATTCTCAAAAAATGTTGCATCACGAGATTCCATAATAGTATCAACATGCATATCAGGTACCTCGGATTGAACTACTAAAAATCTATATCCTACACTCCGCGGAGCATATCCTAGAAAGATACAATCCACTGTCTTTGGTCCAAGTTTGCGCTTCTTTGTAATTGGAATATTGACTTTCGCCAAACATCCCCATGTGCGCAAAATACGAAAGTGATGGTTTTCTCCTAGCCCACTCCTCGTAAGGGGTTTTATCTTTATTCTTGTTAGGAACTCTATTCAGGACATGACATGAAGTCAACAAAGCCTCCCCCCACCATGCCTTTGATAAACCAGCAGTGGCTAACATGGAATTCACCAAGGCAGTCAGCGTGCGGTTTTTCCTCTCGGCAACCCCGTTTGATTGGGGTGAATAGGGAGGCGTCCTCTCATGAATAATGCCATGTTCCTCACAGAATTCATCAAAGATTTTAGGAAAATATTTGCCACCACGATCCGACCTAAGACGCTTGATCTTTCTCTCTAGTTGATTTTCAACTTCGGCCTTATAAATTTTAAAGTAGTCTAAAGCTTCATCTTTAGTTCGCAACAAATAAACATAGAAAAATCTAGTCGCATCATCAATCAATGTCATGAAATATCTCTTTCCACCTTTTGTCAACACACCATTCATCTCGCATAGATCAGAATGTATGAGTTCTAGAGGTGCCAAGTTTCTCTCCTCAGCCGCCTTGTGAGGCTTCCGAGGTTGCTTCGATTGCACACAACTATGGCAATTAGAACCTTTGGCAATGGTGAAATTCGGAATTAAACTTAAACTGGATAGCCGAGACATTAAACCAAAATTAATGTGACATAAACGAGAATGCCAAACACTGGTATCATCACTAACATTGCCACAAATATGGTTCACAGACTTATTACTGAAATCAGAAAGCAAAAAGCGGAACAAGCCTCCGCACTCATAGCCTTTACCAATAAATTGTCCAAACTTGGAAACAGCTACTTTATTCGACTCTAAAACAACCTTAAACCCATCTCTGCATAGAAGGGAGCCGCTAACGAGATTCTTGTTCATAGTAGGGACATGCTGCACGTTCCTCAGCTGCACGGTCTTCCCCGAAGTGAACTTAAGATCTACCATGCCAACACCACGAACAGAAGCATGTGACCCATTCCCCATCAAGACGGAAGAATCCCGGGCGACCTGGTAAGAAGTGAACATGGATATGTCAGCACACACATGAACATTAGCACCTGTATCAATCCACCAACATGGAGATTGAAATACCGAAAGAACAGTAAAGAGATTACCGTACCCATCAGCATTGCTAGCAGTCACTGTGTTGACTTGCCTCGCCTTTTTCTTGCGGTCTGCCCTCTCTGGACAGTCCTTAGAAAAGTGGCCAGTCTCTCCACAGGTAAAGCAGCTCAGATCTGCTTTGTTTATCATCTTCTTCTTCTTGAAGGTTGTAGTCTTCATAGGCTTATTGAAGGAGGGCTTGTTATTCCCTTTGTTCTTGCTGTAGGGTTTCTTCTGCACCATGTTGGCGCTAGACTGACCCTCTCCTTTCTCAGTAATATCCTTAGCCCGAGCTTTCTCTTCAACATCAAGAGACGCTATCAGATTTTCAACTGATATCTCCTGTCTCTTGTGTTTGAGAGTTGTGGCAAAGTTCCTCCATGAAGGGGTGATGCGCGTATAATTGACACGTTCATTGGGAACCCCAAGAGGAAGGTGCGATGCGCACAGCAGTAAGTTTTCCCTCAGTAAGAAACCAAGGTTTAATCGAACCAGTAGGAGTCAAGAAGCACGTTGAAGGTTGATGGTGGCGGAATGTAATGCGGCGCAACACCAGGGATTCCGGCGCCAACGTGGAACCTGCACAACACAACCAAAGTACTTTGCCCCAACGAAACAGTGAGGTTGTCAATCTCACCGGCTTGCTGTAACAAAGGATTAACCGTATTGTGTGGAAGATGATTGTTTGCAGAAAACAGTAAAGAACAAGTATTGCAGCAGATTTGTATTTCAGCATAAAAGAATGGACCGGGGTCCACCGTTCACTAGAGGTGTCTCTCCCATAAGATAAAAGCATGTTGGGTGAACAAATTACAGTCGGGCAATTGACAAATAGAGAGGGCATAACAATGCACATACATGACATGATAAATATAGTGAGATTTAATTGGGCATTACGACAAAGTACATAGACCGCTATCCAGCATGCATCTATGCCTAAAAAGTCCACCTTCAGGTTATCATCCGAACCCCTTCCAGTATTAAGTTGCAAAACAACAGACAATTGCATTAAGTATGGTGCGTAATGTAATCAATAACTACATCCTTAGACATAGCATCAATGTTTTATCTCTAGTGGCAACAACACATCCACAACCTTAGAACTTTCTGTCACTGTCCCAGATTTAATGGAGGCATGAACCCACTATCGAGCATAAATACTCCCTCTTGGAGTTAAGAGCAAAAACTTGGCCAGAGCCTCTACTAATAACGGAGAGCATGCAAGATCATAAACAACACATAGGTAATAACTTGATAATTAACATAACATAGTATTCTCTATCCATCGGATCCCGACAAACACAACATATAGAATTACAGATAGATGATCTTGATCATGTTAGGCAGCTCACAAGATCCAACAATGAAGCACAATGAGGAGAAGACAACCATCCAGCTACTGCTATGGACCCATAGTCCAGGGGTGAACTACTCACTCATCACTCCGGAGGCGACCATGGCGGTGAAGAGTCCTCCGGGAGATGAATCCCCTCTCCGGCAGGGTGCCGGAGGAGATCTCCAGAATTCCCCGAGATGGGATTGGCGGCGGCGGCGTCTCAGTAAGGTTTTCCGTATCGTGGCTCTCGGTACTGGGGGTTTCGCGACGAAGGCTATTTGTAGGCGGAAGGGCTGGTAAAGAGGCGGCACGAGGGGCCCACACCATAGGTCGGCTGGCCAGGGCCTGGGCCGCGCCGCCCTGGTGTCTGGCCACCTCGTGGCCCCACTTCTACTCTCCTTCGGTCTTCTGGAAGCTTCGTGGCAAAATAGGACCCTGGGCGTTGATTTCGTCCAATTCCGAGAATATTTCTTTACTAGGATTTCTGAAACCAAAAACAGCAGAAAACAGCAACTGGCTCTTCGGCATCTCGTTAATAGGTTAGTTCCAGAAAATGCACGAATATGACATAAAGTGTGCATAAAACATGTAGATATCATCAATAATGTGGCATGGAACATAAGAAATTATCGATACGTCGGAGACGTATCAGCATCCCCAAGATTAGTTCTGCTCGTCCCGAGCAGGTAAACGATAATAAAGATAATTTCTGGAGTGACATGCCATCATAACCTTGATCATACTATTGTAAACATATGTAATGAATGCAGCGATCAAAACAATGGTAATGACATGAGTAAACAACTGAATCATAAAGCAAAGACTTTTCATGAATAGTACTTCAAGACAAGCATCAATAAGTCTTGCATAAGAGTTAACTCATAAAGCAATAAATCAAAGTAAAGGTATTGAAGCAACACAAAGGAAGATTAAGTTTCAGCGGTTGCTTTCAACTTATAACATGTATATCTCATGGATAATTGTCAACATAGAGTAATATAACAAGTGCAATATGCAAGTATGTAGGAATCAATGCACAGTTCACACAAGTGTTTGCTTCTTGAGGTGGAGAGAAATAGGTGAACTGACTCAACATTAAAAGTAAAAGAAAGGTCCTTCAACGAGGAAAGCATCGATTGCTATATTTGTGCTAGAGCTTTTATTTTGAAAACATGAAACAATTTTGTCAACGGTAGTAATAAAGCATATGAGTTATGTAAATTATATCTTACAAGTTGCAAGCCTCATGCATAGTATACTAATAGTGCCCGCACCTTGTCCTAATTAGCTTGGACTACCGGATCATCGCAATACACATGTTTTAACCAAGTGTCACAATGGAGTACCTCCATGCCGCCTGTACAAAAGTCTAAGGAGAAAGCTCGCATTTTGGATTTCTCGCTTTTGATTATTCTCAACTTAGACATCCATACCGGGACAACATGGACAACAGATAATGGACTCCTCTTTAATGCATAAGCATGTGGCAACAATTAGTGTTCTCATATGAGATTGAGGATATATGTTCAAAACTGGAACTTCCACCATGATTCATGGCTTTAGTTAGCGGCCCAATGTTCTTCTCTAACAATATGTATGTGATGACCCACAAGTATAGGGGATCGCAACAGTCTTCGAGGGAAGTAAAACCCAATTTATTGATTCGACACAAGGGGAGACAAAGAACACTTGGAAGCCTTAACAGCGGAGTTGTCAATTCAGCTGCACCTGGAAACAGACTTGCTCGCAAGGGTTTATCGAAGAGTAACAGTTTTATAGCAGTAGTGTAGTGAAATAACAGCGACGAGTAACTTGAGAGACAGCAGTAGTGATTTTAGTAAACAGCAGGATTAAAATACTGTAGGCACGGGGACGGATGACGGGCGTTGCATGGATGAGAGAAACTCATGTAACAATCATAGCAGGGCATTTGCAGATAATAATAAAACGGTGTCCAAGTACAAAGCAATCAATAGGCATGTGTTCCATATATAGTCGTGCGTGCTCGCAATGAGAAACTTGCACAACATCTTTTGTCCTACCAGCCGGTGGCAGCCGGGCCTCAAGGGAAACTACTGGATATTAAGGTACTCCTTTTAATAGAGTACCGGAGCAAAGCATTAACACTCCGTGAACACATGTGATCCTCACATCGCTACCATCCCCTCCGGTTGTCCCAATTCTTGTCACTTCGGGGCCATTTGTTCCGGACAGCGACATGTGTATACAACTTATAGGTAAGACCATAAACAATGAATATCTTGATGAAGCAATAACATGTTCAGATCTGAGATCATGGCACTCGGGCCCTAGTGACAAGCATTAAGCATAACAAGTTGCAACAATATCATCAAAGTACCAATTACGGACACTAGGCACTATGCCCTAACAATCTTATGCTATTACATGACCAATCTCATCCAATCCCTACCATCCCCTTCGGCCTACAGCGGGGAATTACTCACACATGGATGGGGGAAACATGGCTGGTTGATGTAGAGGCGTTGGCGGTGATGGTGGCGATGATCTCCTCCAATTCCCCGTCCGGCGGAGTGCCGGAAACGAGAGACTTCTGGCTCCCGCGACGGAGTTTCGCGATGTGGCGGCGTTCTGGAGGGTTTCTGGCGACTTCGACTTCTCTCCGTGCGTTTTTAGGTCGAGGCCGATAAGTAGTCCGAAGGAGGGCGTCGGAGGCCGGCCGAGGGGGCCACACCACAGGGCCGCGCGGGCCCCCCCTGGGCCGCGCCGCCCTATGGTGTGGGGCCCTCGGGCCTCCACCTCAATTGTCCTTCTGGCTCCGTTAGTTTCCTGGGAAAATAGGGCCTTCTGCATAAATTCCGAGGATTTTCCCGAAAGTTGGATTTCTGCACAAAAACGAGACACCAGAGCAGTTCTGCTGAAAACAGCGTTAGTCCGTGTTAGTTGCATCCAAAATACACAAATTAGAGGCAAAACAATAGCAAAAGTGTTCGGGAAAGTAGATACGTTTTGGACGTATCAACTCCCCCCAAGCTTAGCTTATTGCTTGTCCTCAAGCAATTCAGTTAACAACTGAGCGATAAAAGAACTTTCACGAACACATTTGCTCATATGATGTATATATTCTCATGCAATGGCTAATACTCGAGCAGTTCATAATGAGATACATGCAAATAAGATCATCTAACAGCTATGTCAATCATGGAGAGGTACCAACAATTAATAATAAGCATCATGAATCATGTATATAAGCAGGATTGCAATGTTCATAAGAGAGTATGATAAAGTGGTATCTCGCTTGCCTGTATTTGATTGGCAAAACATAAATGCCCGGGCACCTCTGGAGTTCATAGAAAGACTAGAAGTAGTGATTGTCAAAAGATAAATGCATCAAAGTTATACCACAATCAATCATATTTTGAGACAAGCATATTGTACTAAGAATGATAGTTGTGCTCTCAAGATAGTGCTCAAAGAAATAATGGAGACACAACATAAAAGTAAAAGATTGACCCTTCGCAGAGGGAAGCAGGGATTAACATGCGCTAGAGCTTTTCATTTTTATAAAGACAGGAGTAAAATTATTTTGAGAGGTGTTTGTTGTTGTCAACGAATGGTAATGGGTACACCAACTACCTCGCCAACCGGACTTTCAAGAGCGGCTCCCATGAATTATTGCATATTTATTTGGCACTCCTTCCAACCTTTCTTTCACAAACCATGGCTAACCGAATCCTCGGGTGCCTGCCAACAATCTCATACCATGAAGGAGTGCCTTTTTTATTTTAGTTTTATTATGATGATGACACTCTCCCCATCCTTTGCTTACACAAACCATGGCTAACCGAATCCTTCGGGTGCCGTCCAACAATCACAAACCATGGAGGAGTGTCTATTTAAGTTAATTAATTCGGGACTGGGAATCCCATTGCCAGCTCTTTTTGCAAAATTATTGGATAAGCGGATGTGCCACTAGTCCATATGAGAGTCCGTCAAAAGTAAATGACAAGGTTGAAAGCTAAACACCACATACTTCCTCATGAGCTATGAAACATAAACACAAATTGAGAAGCATTTTGAAGGTTTTAAAGGTAGCGCACGAGAATTTACTTGGAATGGTTTGAAATGCCATGCATAGGTATTTATGGTGGACACTTTGGAATAACTTGGTTTTCATGTGTTTGGAAGCACGAGCAGCGTTCCCGTTCAGTACAAGTGAAGGCTAGCAATAGACTAGGGAGCGACAAATCAAGAGAGCAGTAACTGTCATAATCATGCTTGCGGCAAAATATATTAACGGAGGCATAAAAGTGATACAAGAACTCTGAAGCAATATAAATCATCGAGGCTTAATTGACTTTTTGTTCAGTCATATGCATGCGTGAGCATGTGCCAAGTCGATATAAATGAATTATTCAGAGGAGGATACCACAATGCCATACTTACTTATGAATAAAACAATGCAAGCAAACATCCATGACATGCTACTCATATTAATAAATTGGAGCTAAACATGAGAGATCATAAACTACTAGACTTTCTCAAATAACATATACCTCACATGAACCAACTAAGCATGCTCACATGGATGAGTATATGTACAAAAATGAAAACAAATAGAGTTCATACCAGCCTCTCACCACAATCAGATTGTCGTAGATCGTCATTATTGCCTTTTCACTTGTGCAGCTTGGATAATATGAAATGAAAACCACGCTCCAGCCACCGAAGACCATTGAATTCATAAAGAACTTTACAAACCAAAGAAGAACAGCAAATATTTTTGGTGTTTTCGAATTAGAAACAAGAACAAGAGGAAACAAACAAACAAAGCAAAATCTTTTTGGGTTTTCTTATAGCAAACTAGCAATAGCAAATAAAGCGAAACAAATGCAAGAAACCAAAGCAAACAAATGGTGAAGAGAAATAACAGAAATATTTTTGGTCTTTTTGTGTTTTGGGAAGGAAACAAAGCAAGAACAAGAAATAGCAAATTAAAAGAAACACAGAAAAGCGAGATGGCAGAAATCTGCCAAAACCTGACAGCAGTACAGAAATCGATTTTTACAAAAATCTTACGTTGCTCAGATCGAAAAGTGTTCAACTAATGGAAGTTAGATAACAACCTGGGGAACCTGCACAAAAATTGGCAGCTTAAAATGACGCTCTGGCTATTTTTAAAATTTTTTACGGTAACGCTCCAGAATCTGTTTTCAGGCAGCACTTCCCCAAATATCATCTTCCTCTCATTAGAAAACCACTCAAACGAACAAAACAAGTATGCACAAGTATCCAGCAACCATAATATGCAAAGAATGAGTGATGCCGGTATACCTCCCCCCAAGCTTAGGCTTTTGGCCTAAGTGGAGTTCAACCCCAACGAGGGTCGTTGTTCCTCGCCGGTGGGTAGTCCATGGAGTAGTCATAGTAAAGCTCCTGTGCAGAAGAAAAGCGTGGAGGCTCCGCATATCCACCATGTTGATGCGAGGAACTTGCTGCATCGGATGATGAGTCGAGGTGCTCCTCGACCTCCATGTCGTCTCTTGCATGATGGCCTCCTCTCTCTATGTGTGCATCCAGTGCACCTTCTGTGACCGACCAATCTCCCCTGGAATCAAGGTTAGACAGAACAGGCGCAGGCAATCTTACTAATTTCTCAGTTTTCTTAGTTATTCTCCAGACTTTCTTATAAAATATCATCTTGTAATACAGGTTACCCAAGTTGGAGGAATCTGAAACAAATTCATGTTTAATCATAGAGGCTATGTCAAGTTTTTCTATGGGGAACGGAATATCAAAATGATGAGGTTCTACATTATGAAAAGCTAGTAAACGAGAGGCGATGAGACCTCCACAAATTCCACCTTTCTCACGGTTAGTAGCAAGTCTATAAGCTATTAATGCCCCCAAATTATAAGCCCTACTATTTTGCAGTGCTGCAGCTAGAAAAGCCAAATCCGGGATAGAAAGTTTACCACCAATCCTTTTAGCAAGAACGCATTTGGTAATAAAATAGGCAAAGTAGCGGATAGCCGGGAGCTGAATACTAGTGATTTTACCACTATCACCTGAGAAACTCCTTCCATCGCAAATCATCTTGTAGAGATCCGAGAGTTCTTGCGGCGATCCCCTTATCTTCTCGCACGACCCCCATTGCGGTATTCTAATTGCTGCACAAAAAGCACTAAATGGCAAGTTGACAGCTTTATTGTAAATTTTATACTGGACCGTGGGGTTAGATCGCGACCAATTGAACTTGAAGTCCTGCACAAAAGACATAGTTAATTTTACATATTGTCTTGGCTCTCCTTCAACAAAGTCACTCAGCCCTGCACGAGAAATTAGAGTTTGAACATCTTCAAATATCCCCGCGCTTCTCATGAAATCCGCGCACGGGTAGTAAGAGGGGTATACTCCCTCTTCACGATTGACTATCATAACTTGTTGGACTTCCAATTCTTGCTGGTTCAAGTGATATCTATTCCACTCCATTTTCTGAAATTTCAACACCCAATATAAAAATTTGATTTGGTGACATATAATTGAGGGAAACTACCATAGGAACTTGCTAGAGTACTAATCATGCATCAAAACTAGTTTCTACCACTTAGAACAAGCATGCAAGCTCACTAAACATGTTACCTACAGCAGCAAAATATTCAAGATATACTCAACCAAACGAAATTCTACTTGGATGGGTGGAGGAGTCACATACCGAAGAGCAAATGTGCCAAATTTCAGACAGAAATCTGGGCTGAGCAAAGAGATCGAGAAATCTGGAGCTCTGGAGCAAAAACGCGAGTGAGAGGAACTTGGTACGAGTTTTTTCGGGAGAGAGAAGGTGCTGGGAGAAAGAGATGACAAAGTGGGGCAAAGGGGGGCCCACACCACATGGTGGCGCGGCCACCTCCTTGGCCACGCTGGCCTGTGGTTTGGCGCCCTCTGGTGCCCCACAGGTCATCCTCTGGTGCTCCCAGGTGCCTCGTCGAAAAATAGGACCAACGGTATAATTTTTGTGAATTTTTGAAAACTTTGAAAAACGCACATTTCTGGGTATTTAGTTTATTATTACTGGCCAGGAAAAATTTCGAAATCTTCAAATAACTAAAGAACTTTGCAAATTAAAAATGCTACAGCAACTAGAGCAAGTGGAGGAAGAAAGATATGTTGTTTACCTCCTCTATGCATATAAAAAGTATCCGTTAACAAGGTTGATCAAGTCTTGTCACCAAATAAATTTTACATAGCATAAGAAGAAATAAACCTCAAATCAATCATGTTACCTTGAATTGTATTGATATGGATCCAATCACGAGAGTTTGATATTCTTCTTTAGGCTCATATATAGGACAATCAATAGTTCCCACTTTGATAGTTCTCACATTAGAAATAGTATTAACTCCACACGCTTTCTCAATCTTCTTGGGAAAATAAACGGTATGCTCCCTATCATCAACATTGAAAGTAACCTTTCCTTTGTTGCAATCAATAACAGCCCCTGCGGTGTTAAGAAAAGGTCTCCCAAGAATAATAGACATATTATCATCTTCAGGCATTTCCAACACAACAAAATCAGTTAATATCAAGCAGTTAGTAGTAACTTGAACAGGAACATTCTCACATATACCAACAGGAATAGCAGTAGATTTATCAGCCATTTGCAAAGATATATCAGTAGGTATCAACTTATCTAAGTAAAGTCTCTTATAAAGAGAAAAAGGCATAACACTAATACCGGCTCCCAAGTCACATAGAGCAGTTTTAACATAATTATTCTTGATAGAACAAGGAATAGTAGGTATACCTGGGTCGCCCAACTTCTTTGGAATTTTGCCATTGAAAGAGTAATTAGCAAGCATAGTGGAAATTTCCTCATTGGGGATTTTCCTTTTGTTAGTAACAATATCTTTCATATACTTTGAATAAGGTGGCAATTTAATAGCATCAGTCAAAGGGATTTGCAAGAATAAAGGTTTCATCCAATCACAGAATTTATTATAGTGTTCTTCTTCCTTTGATTTTAGTTTCTTAGCAGGAAAAGGCATTTGCTTTTGCACCCAAGGTTCTCTTTCATTACCATGTTTCTCAGCAATAAAGTCTTCTTTAGTATACTTTTTATTTTTAGCATACTTTTCAGGTTCTTCTTCAACCTCTTCTTTATCAGGAGTATCATTCTTATCATTATCATTATCATTATCATGTTCATTACCACTTTCAGTTTCAGCATCAGAAATAGAAATACTATTAGGATCATTAACAGGTTCAGAGGATTCTACAACATTATTATGTTTCTTCTTCTTTTTCTTCCTAGAATGAGCACTAGGTTCAATGCGTTGAGAATCTTGTTCAATTCTTTTGGGATGCCCTTCAGGATATAGAGGATCCTGGGTAGAGACACCACCTCTAGTTGTTACTTCATAAGCATGTTTCTCTTTAGAATTATTCCCTAACAAGTCATTTTGCACTTTAGTGAGTTGATCAATTTGAGTTTGAATCATATGAAAATGTTTAACAAGCATCTTAACATCATTGGAGGTTCTCTCCACAATATCATGCAATTCACTAATAGCTCGAGAATTTTCCATTAAATGATCCTCTACTCTCATATTAAAATTTTCTTGCTTAACAATATAATTATCAAACTCATCTAAGCATTGTGCAGGAGGTTTCGAATACGGAATATCTTCCCTAGTAAAGCGTTGAAGGGAGTTTACCTCAATCATGGATGAAGGGGGAATTATCTCACATATATCTTCTATAGGAGGTAGATTCTTCACATCTTCAGATTTAATACCTTTCTCCTTGAGAGACTTCTTGGCTTCCCTCATATCTTCATCATTCAATTTAATTAAACCCCTCTTCTTCAATATTGGCGTTGGAGTTGGTTCAGGCGTAGTCCAATCATCATGATTCCGGCTTATTTTAGCCAATAATTCTTCAGCGTCATCCGGAGTTCTTTTCCTGAAAACACAACCAGCACAACTATCCAAGTATGCCCTAGACTCAATGGTTAGTCCACTATAAAATATATCAAGTAAATCATGCTTTTCCAGATCATGCTCAGGTCGAGCTCTAATAAGAGAGCAAAATCTCGCCCAAGCCTCAGGCAATTTCTCTTCATCTCCCTGGTCAAAATTATAAATTCTCTGCAAGGCAATATGTTGAGCACTAGCAGGAAAGTATTTGCGGAAGAAAACATCAAGCAATTCTTTCGGACTTTTAATAGAATTTGGTGGCAAATTATTATACCAAGTTTTAGCGTCATCCTTCAATGAGAATGGAAAGATTTTAGCAACAAAGTAAGTACGCATCTTGACATCATCAGAAAACAAGCTACTCAGAGTAGATAACTCAGTCATGTGTTCAACAGCACTTTCTTTTTCAGTACCACAAAAGGGTGTTTTCTCAACAATAGCTATATGAGATAGATCTAGAGAAAAATCATAATCTTTATCCCTAATGTTTATAGGAGATGTGGCAAATTTAGGATCAGGAGACAGTTTATATCTAACAGCATGTTCTGCAAGCAACTTTTTAATTTTTCTTGCATCAGTAGTAGCATTGCATTTTTCAATAAAATCATCATTAAGCTCCACATAATCTTCATCAGGATCATCACTAAAATAATCAAGTTCAGGTGAACTAACAGGTGTAGTAGCATTAGGAGTTTCAGTATTTTCAATTTGTCTAGACCTAGCAATTGTAGCATCTAGAAAAGATCCCAATTAACCACTATCATCAAGCACAGCAGAAACATTATCAATATTATGAGAGTGTTCAGATTCCGCAGATGTACCCGCATGCGAAGCATGTGGCGGTGAAACAAGTTTATCAATCACAGATGGTGAATCAAGAGCAGCAGAGGTATTCAGAATTGTACCTTTTCTTGTAGTGGATGGTAATATGGCGATCTTAGTATCGCGAGGTTTACCCATGATGGAGAATTTGCAGCGAACAATATTAATCCAAGTGAACTTCCAAATAAAGCTATGCTCCCCGGCAACGGCGCCAGAAAATAGTCTTGATGACCCACAAGTATAGGGGATCGCAACAGTCTTCGAGGGAAGTAAAACCCAATTTATTGATTCGACACAAGGGGAGACAAAGAACACTTGGAAGCCTTAACAGCGGAGTTGTCAATTCAGCTGCACCTGAAAACAGACTTGCTCGCAAGGGTTTATCAGTAGTAACAGTTTTATAGCAGTAGCAGTAGTGAAATAACAGCAGCAGAGTAACAGAAACAGCAGTAGTGATTTTAGTAAACAGCAGGATTAAAATACTGTAGGCACGGGGACGGATGACGGGCGTTGCATGGATGAGAGAAACTCATGTAACAATCATAGCAGGGCATTTGCAGATAATAATAAAACGGTGTCCAAGTACAAAGCAATCAATAGGCATGTGTTCCATATATAGTCGTGCGTGCTCGCAATGAGAAACTTGCACAACATCTTTTGTCCTACCAGCCGGTGGCAGCCGGGCCTCAAGGGAAACTACTGGATATTAAGGTACTCCTTTTAATAGAGTACCGGAGCAAAGCATTAACACTCCGTGAACACATGTGATCCTCACATCGCTACCATCCCCTCCGGTTGTCCCAATTCTTGTCACTTCGGGGCCATTGGTTCCGGACAGCGACATGTGTATACAACTTATAGGTAAGACCATAAACAATGAATATCTTGATGAAGCAATAACATGTTCAGATCTGAGATCATGGCACTCGGGCCCTAGTGACAAGCATTAAGCATAACAAGTTGCAACAATATCATCAAAGTACCAATTACGGACACTAGGCACTATGCCCTAACAATCTTATGCTATTACATGACCAATCTCATCCAATCCCTACCATCCCCTTCGGCCTACAGCGGGGGAATTACTCACACATGGATGGGGGAAACATGGCTGGTTGATGTAGAGGCGTTGGCGGTGATGGCGGCGATGATCTCCTCCAATTCCCCGTCCCGGCGGAGTGCCGAACGAGACTTCGGCTCCCGCGACGGAGTTTCGCGATGTGGCGGCGTTACGGAGGGTTTCGGCGACTTCGACTTCTCTCCGTGCGTTTTTAGGTCGAGGCCGATAAGTAGTCCGAAGGAGGGCGTCGGAGGCCGGCCGAGGGGGCCACACCACAGGGCGCGCGGGCCCCACAGGCCGCGCCGCCCTATGGTGTGGGGCCCTCGGGCCTCCACCTCAATTGTCCTTCTGGCTCCGTTAGTTTCCTGGGAAAATAGGGCCTTCTGCATAAATTCCGAGGATTTTCCCGAAAGTTGGATTTCTGCACAAAAACGAGACACCAGAGCAGTTCTGCTGAAAAAAGCGTTAGTCCGTGTTAGTTGCATCCAAAATACACAAATTAGAGGCAAAACAATAGCAAAAGTGTTCGGGAAAGTAGATACGTTTTGGACGTATCAGTATGCTCCAACCATTAAGGTGGTAGATCTCTCTTACTTCAGACAAGACGGACATGCATAGCAACTCACATGATATTCAACAAAGAGTAGTTGATGGCGTCCCCAGAAACATGGTTATCGCACAACAAGCAACTTAATAAGAGATAAAGTGCATAAGTACATATTCAATACCACAATAGTTTTTAAGCTATTTGTCCCATGAGCTATATATTGCAAAGGTGAATGATGAAAATTTTAAAGGTAGCACTCAAGCAATTTACTTTGGAATGGCGGAGAAATACCATGTAGTAGGTAGATATGGTGGACACAAATGGCATAGTGGTTGGCTCAAGGATTTTGGATGCATGAGAAGTATTCCCTCTCGATACAAGGTTTAGGCTAGCAAGGTTATTTGAAACAAACACAAGGATGAACCGGTGCAGCAAAACTCACATAAAAGACATATTGTAAACATTATAAGACTCTACACCGTCTTCCTTGTTGTTCAAAACTCAATACTAGATATTATCTAGACTTTAGAGAGACCAAATATGCAAACCAAATTTAGCAAGCTCTAGGTGTTTCTTCATTAATGGGTGCAAAGTATATGATGCAAGAGCTTAAACATGAGCACAACAATTACCAACTATCAAATTATTCAAGACATTTTAGAATTACTACATGTAGCATTTCCCGATTCCAACCATATAACAATTTAACGAAGAAGATTCAACCTTCGCCATGAATACTATGAGTAAAGCCTAAGGACATATTTGTCCATATGCAACAGCGGAGCGTGTCTCTCTCCCACACAATGAATGCTAGGATCCATTTATTCAAACAAAAACAAAAACAAAAACAAACCGACGCTCGAAGCAAAGTACATAAGATGTGACGGAATAAAAATATAGTTTCAGGGGAGGAACCTGATAATGTTGTCGATGAAGAAGGGGATGCCTTGGGCATCCCCAAGCTTAGACGCTTGAGTCTTCTTAGAATATGCAGGGGTGAACCACCGGGGCATCCCCAAGCTTAGAGCTTTCACTCTCCTTGATCATATTGCATCATACTCCTCTCTTGATCCTTGAAAACTTCCTCCACACCAAACTCGAAACAACTCATTAGAGGGTTAGTGGACAATAAAAATTAACATGTTCAGAGGTGACACAATCATTCTTAACACTTCTGGACATTGCATAAAGCTACTGGACATTAATGGATCAAAGAAATTCATCCAACATAGCAAAAGAGGCAATGCGAAATAAAAGGCAGAATCTGTCAAAACAGAACAGTCCGTAAAGATGGATTTTATTGAGGCACCAGACTTGCTCAAATGAAAATTCCCAAATTTAATGAAAGTTGCGTACATATCTGAGGATCACGCACGTAAATTGGCATATTTTTCTGAGCTACCTACAGAGAGGCAGGTCGAAATTTGTGACAGCAAAGAAATCTGAAACTGCGCAGTAATCCAAATCTAGTATGAACTTTACTATCAAAGACTTTACTTGGCACAACAAAACACAAAACTATTTAAGGAGAGGTTGCTACAGTAGTAAACAACTTCCAAGACTCAAATATAAAACAAAGTACTGTAGTAAAAACATGGGTTGTCTCCCATAAGCGCTTTTCTTTAACGCCTTTCAGCTAGGCGCAGAAAGTGTGTATCAAGTATTATCAAGAGATGAAGCATCGACATCATAATTTGTTCTAATAATAGAATCATAAGGTAACTTCATTCTTTTTCTAGGGAAGTGTTCCATACCTTTCTTGAGAGGAAATTGATATTTAATATTACCTTCCTTCATATCAATAGTAGCACCAACGGTTCGAAGAAAAGATCTTCCCAATATAATGGGGCAAGATGCATTGCATTCAATATCCAAGACAACAAAATCAACGGGGACAAGGTTATTGTTAACCATAATATGAACATTATCAACTCTCCCCAAAGGTTTCTTTTTAGCATTATCAGCGAGATTAACATCCAAATAACAATTTTTCAATGGTGGCAAGTCAAGCATATCATAGACTTTCTTAGGCATAACAGAAATACTTGCACCAAGATCACATAAAGCATTACAATCAAAATCATTGACCCTCATTTTAATGATGGGCTCCCAACCATCTTCTAGCTTTCTAGGAATAGAAGTTTCAAGTTTTAGTTTCTCTTCTCTAGCTTTTATGAGAGCATTTGTAATATGTTCTGTGAAAGCCAAGTTTACAGCGCTAGCATTGGGACTCTTAGCAAGTTTTTGTAAGAACTTTATAACTTCAGAGATGTGGCAATCATCAAAATCTAAATCATTATGAGCTACAACAATGGGATCATCATCCCCAATGTTGGAAAAAATTTCAGCAGTTTTATCACAGGCAATTTCAGCAGTTTTAGCAATTTCAGGCAGTTTTGTACGCTTTGCACTAGGAGTAGAAACATTGCCAACACCAATTATTTTACCATTAATAGTAGGAGGTGCAGCAACATGTGAATCATTAGCATTGCTAGTGGTGGTAATAGTCCAAACTTTAGCTACATTTTTCTCTTTAGCTAGTTTTTCATTTTCTTCTCTATCCCACCTAGCACGCAATTCAGCCATTAATCTTATATTCTCATTAATTCTAACTTGGATGGCATTTGCTGTAGTAACAATTTTATTTTCAATATCCCTATTAGGCATAACTTTCGATTTCAAAAGATCAACATCAGAGGCAAGACTATCAACCTTAGAAGCGAGAATATCAATTTTATTGAGTTTTTCCTCAACAGATTTGTTAAAAGCAGTTTGTGTACTAATAAATTCTTTAAGCATAGCTTCAAGTCCAGGGGGGTGTGTTCCTATTATTATTGTAAGAATTCCCATAAGAATTAGCATAACCGTTACCATTATTATAAGGATATGGCCTATAGTTATTACTAGAATTGTTCCGATAAGCATTGTTGTTGAAATTATTATTTTTAATGAAGTTTACATCAACATGTTCTTCTTGGGCAACCAATGAAGCTAACGGAACATTATTAGGATCAACATTGGTCCTATCATTCACAAGCATAGACATAATAGCATCAATCTTATCACTCAAGGAGGAGGTTTCTTCAACAGAATTTACCTTCTTACCTTGTGGAGCTCTTTCTGTGTGCCATTCAGAGTAATTAATCATCATATTATCAAGGAGCTTTGTTGCTTCACCAAGAGTGATGGACATAAAGGTACCTCCAGCAGCTGAATCCAATAAATTCCGCGAAGAAAAATTTAGTCCTGCATAAAAGGTTTGGATGATCATCCAAGTAGTCAGTCCATGGGTTGGGCAATTTTTAACCAAAGATTTCATTCTTTCCCAAGCTTGAGCAACATGTTCATTATCCAATTGTTTAAAATTCATTATGCTACTTCTCAAAGATATAATTTTAGCAGGGGGATAATATCTACCAATAAAAGCATCCTTGCATTTAGTCCAGGAATCAATACTATTCTTAGGTAGAGATAGCAACCAATCTTTAGCTCTTCCTCTTAATGAGAAAGGAAACAATTTTAATTTTATAATGTCACCATCTACATCCTTATATTTTTGCATTTCACACAATTCAACAAAGTTATTGAGATGGGCAGCAGCATCATCAGAACTAACACCAGAAAATTGCTCTCGCATAACAAGGTTCAGTAAAGCAGGTTTAATTTCAAAGAATTCTGCTGTAGTAGCAGGTGGAGCAATAGGTGTGCATAGGAAATCATTATTATTTGTGGTTGTGAAGTCACACAACTTAGTATTTTCAGGGGTGGCCATTTTAGCAGTAGTAAATAAAGCAAACTAGATAAAATAAATGCAAGTAAACTAATTTTTTTTGTGTTTTTGATATAGAGTGCAAGACAGTAAATAAAGTAAAGCTAGCAACTAATTTTTTTGTGTTTTGATATAAGTGCAGCAAACAAGTAAGTAAATAAAATAAAGCAAGACAAAAACAAAGTAAAGAGATTGGGAAGTGGAGACTCCCCTTGCAGCGTGTCTTGATCTCCCCGGCAACGGCGCCAGAAAACAGTCTTGATGCGCGTATAATTGACACGTTCGTTGGGAACCCCAAGAGGAAGGTGCGATGCGCACAGCAGTAAGTTTTTCCCTCAGTAAGAAACCAAGGTTTAATCGAACCAGTAGGAGTCAAGAAGCACGTTGAAGGTTGATGGTGGCGGAATGTAATGCGGCGCAACACCAGGGATTCTGGCGCCAACGTGGAACCTGCACAACACAACCAAAGTACTTTGCCCCAACGAAACAGTGAGGTTGTCAATCTCACCGGCTTGCTGTAACAAAGGATTAACCGTATTGTGTGGAAGATGATTGTTTGCAGAAAACAGTAAAGAACAAGTATTGCAGCAGATTTGTATTTCAGTATAAAAGAATGGACCGGGGTCCACAGTTCACTAGAGGTGTCTCTCCCATAAGATAAAAGCATGTTGGGTGAACAAATTACAGTCGGGCAATTGACAAATAGAGAGGGCATAACAATGCACATACATGACATGATAAATATAGTGAGATTTAATTGGGCATTACGACAAAGTACATAGACCGCTATCCAGCATGCATCTATGCCTAAAAAGTCCACCTTCAGGTTATCATCCGAACCCCTTCCAGTATTAAGTTGCAAAACAACAGACAATTGCATTAAGTATGGTGCGTAATGTAATCAATAACTACATCCTTAGACATAGCATCAATGTTTTATCCCTAGTGGCAACAGCACATCCACAACCTTAGAACTTTCTCATCCTTGTCCCGCATTTAATGGAGGCATGAACCCACTATCGAACATAAATACTCCCTCTTGGAGTTAAGAGCAAAAACTTGGCCAGAGCCTCTACTAATAACGGAGAGCATGCCAGATCATAAACAACACATAGGTAATAACTTGATAATTAACATAACATAGTATTCTCTATCCATCGGATCCCGACAAACACAACATATAGAATTACAGATAGATGATCTTGATCATGTTAGGCAGCTCAAAAGATCCAACAATGAAGCACAATGAGGAGAAGACAACCATCTAGCTACTGCTATGGACCCATAGTCCAGGGGTGAACTACTCACTCATCACTCCGGAGGCGACCATGGCGGTGAAGAGTCCTCCGGGAGATGAATCCCCTCTCCGGCAGGGTGCCGGAGGAGATCTCCAGAATCCCCCGAGATGGGATTGGCGGCGGCGGCGTCTCAGTAAGGTTTTCCGTATCGTGGCTCTCGGTACTGGGGGTTTCGCGATGAAGGCTATTTGTAGGCGGAAGGGCAGGTAAAGAGGCGGCACGAGGGGCCCACACCATAGGTCGGCGCGGCCAGGGCCTAGGCCGCGCCGCCCTGGTGTCTGGCCACCTCGTGGCCCCACTTCGACTCTCCTTTGGTCTTCTGGAAGCTTCGTGGCAAAATAGGACCCTGGGCGTTGATTTCGTCCAATTCCGAGAATATTTCTTTACTAGGATTTCTGAAACCAAAAACAGCAGAAAACAGCAACTGGCTCTTCGGCATCTCGTTAATAGGTTAGTTCCAGAAAATGCACGAATATGACATAAAGTGTGCATAAAACATGTAGATATCATCAATAATGTGGCATGGAACATAAGAAATTATCGATACGTCGGAGACGTATCAAGGGGGCAACTTAGCGATGATGCATCCAGCCACAAACTTGTCAGGTAAGGCACACTTAAGGAGTTCAAGCTCTTTCACAATGCACTGTATCTCATGATCTTGTTCGACTACAGAACGGTTGTTAACCATCCTGATGTCATGGAAGCTCTCCATGATGTACAGTTCACTGCCTGCATCGGTTGCACCGAATTTAGCATTCAGTGCATCCCAGAGCTCTTTACCATCTGTTATGTGCATGTACACATCACACAGACGATCAGCAAGAATACTCAGAACGCATCCGACGAAGAGAGTATTGTTTTCCTTGAATTTGTTCTGATCTTGGTCAGATATAGTTCCTTCAGGTAAACCATCACTAACTTCGAACACTTTCAGATGAGTAAGCCAGAGCGTGGCCTTAACCTGCCACCTCTTAAAGTGCACACTGGTAAACTTATCCGGCCTCAGTGCATCAGCAAAACCAGCCATTGTTAACTCAGGAAATTGCCTACAATTAGGTTTTTGGATTGTTGGATAATTAGGCACAATTTCCATGATTAATTCCAGAATATAAAACATAATGACAGCAACTACTATCATGTGAAACTCAAACATACTAGATGCATTAATCAACATGAGTAGCAGCAGCGCAAATGGTAAAGCATCCATCGGTAAACAGATCGAGATATGTCGCACGTACCAATCTGGTGGAGGTGACGGTGGAGGTGTAGCAGATGATGTCGCAGCAGTAACGTTGTTGATGACAACGTTGTTGACGACAGGGACGACGGGTCGAAGTAGACGGCGTTGAAGACGACGGTAGGCAGCACCGCCCGACTTGGACGGAAGGCGACCCGTGATGAAGAGCTTGAGCAGTCGCGCAGAGCGCTTCCCAAAAACCTAATTCGCCCTCTCCTGTACAGGATCGCAAGGACGAGCGGCTCCGGAGACCTGCTCTCCCGTTCGCCGATGCACGTAGGCGCGCGGGATGGAGTAGGCTACGATGGCGGCGCAAGCAGAGAGAGGTGAAAACCCTAACTCGTGTATTCAGTATGTTTCTACGGTAGCCGGGCAAGAGATTATATAGGCTCGGGAAACCCTAGGCAACATGGGCCTCGCCCACGTCGCACGAACGTTTCGAGTCGGTTACAGATAGCCCACGATCCAGGAGCGACCCGAACCGACTAACTGCGACGCGTCCGTCTAGGACTCTGTTCGTTTTCCTGAGCTGCAAAAAGTAAGGAAAGTCTCGGCTAGAGGCTCAATCCACTGACCACGAGCGCGGCACACGCGACGTGTCGTGTCGTGTCGATTCGAGTCGAGACGAGCGAGCGAGGAGGAGGAGGAGTGATACGTCTCCGACGTATCGATAATTTCTTGTGTTCCATGCCACATTATTGATGTTATCTACATATTTTATGCACACTTTATGTCATATTCGTGCATTTTCTGGAACTAACCTATTAACAAGATGCCGAAGTGCCAGTTCCTGTTTTCTGCTGTTTTTGGTTTCAGAAATCCTAGTAACGAAATATTCTCGGAATCGGACGAAATCAACGCCCAAGTTCCTATTTTCACCGGAAGCATCCAGAACACCCGGGAAGGACCAGAGGGGGGGCACTGGGCCCCCAGACCCTAGGCCGGCGCGGCCCAGGCCCTGGCCGCGCCGCCCTATGGTTTTGTCGCCCCTTCGACCCTCCTGCGCCGCCTCTTCGCCTATATAAAGCCCCTGGATCGAAAACCCTGATACGTTCGACGAAAACCACAGAAACCTTCCAGAGCCGCCGCCATCGCGAGGCCAAGATCTGGGGGACATGAGTCTCTGTTCCGGCACGCTGCCGGAACGGGGAAGTGCCCCCGGAAGGCTTCTCCATTGACACCGCTGCCATCTCCACCGCCATCTTCATCACCGCTGCTGCTCCCATGAGGAGGGAGTAGTTCTCCATCGAGGCTCGGGGCTGTACCGGTAGCTATGTGGTTCATCTCTCTCCCATGTACCTCAATACAATAATCTCATGAGCTGCTTTACATGATTGAGATTCATATGAGTTTGTATCACTACTATTCTATGTGCTACTCTAGCAAAGTTATTAAAGTAGTTCTATTCCTCCTGCACGTGTGTAAAGGTGACAGTGTGTGCACCGTGTTAGTACTTGGTTTATGCTATGATCATGATCTCTTGTAGATTGCGAAGTTAACTATTGCTATGATAATATTGATGTGATCTATTCCTCCTACATATGCATGAAGGTGACAGTGTGCATGCTATGTTAGTACTTGGTTTAGTCTGTTGATCTATCTTACACTATAAGGTTACTTAAATATGAGCATTATTGTGGAGCTTGTTAACTCCGGCATTGAGGATTCGTGTAATCCTACGCAATGTGTTCATCATCCAACAAAAGTGTAGAGTATGCATTTATCTATTCTGTTATGTGATCAATGTTGAGAGTGTCCACTAGTGAAAGTGTAATCCCTAGGCCTTGTTCCTAAATACTGCGTTACTACTGCTTGTTTACTGTTTTACTGCGTTACTACTGCTGCAATACTACCACCATCAACTACACGCCCGCAAGCTATTTTCTGGCACCGTTGCTACTGCTCATATATATTCATACCACCTGTATTTCACTATCTCTTCGCCGAACTAGTGCACCTATTAGGTGTGTTGGGGACACAAGAGACTTCTTGCTTTGTGGTTGCAGGGTTGCATGAGAGGGATATCTTTGACCTCTTCCTCCCTGAGTTCGATAAACCTTGGGTGATCCACTTAAGGGAAAACTTGCTGCTGTTCTACAAACCTCTGCTCTTGGAGGCCCAACACTGTCTACAGGAAAGGAGGGGGAACGTAGACATCAAGCTATTTTCTGGCGCCGTTGCCGGGGACCAGAAAGCTACACCACAGGGATTTCCTCCCTCGTCAACCCCGCGCCAGTCCTGGACAGCATCAAGTATTTTCTGGCGCCGTTGCCGGGGACCAGAAAGCTACACAACAGGGATTTCCTCCCTCGTCAACCCCGCGCCAGTCCTGGACAGCATCAAGTATTTTCTGGCGCCGTTGCCGGGGAGGAAAGGTAAAAGGTACTCACACTCCGTATCTCGGCTACTAAGCTATTTTCCGGCGTTGTAAGTACTCGAAGCTATTTCCTTTAGATCCTGCAATTGCAACTTTTTGTTTCTTGTTTACACTAGTAAGGCATAATGGACAACATCTGTGAGCTTTTTATTCTATTTCCTGAGTCAAGACATGAATGGTTTAATGCGAAAATTAAAAAACCCATGGAATCTCATTTGCATGCTAGTAGCAATGATATTAATATGAACACTTTGAACACCATTGTTGCTAATGATATGGAAAATTCTAAGCTTGGGGAAGCTGGTTTTGATGAGCATGATCTTTTTAGTCCACCAAGCATTGAGGAGAAAATTTACTTTGATGATACTTTGCCTCCTATTTATGATGATTATAATGATAGTAGTCTTTTGGTACCACCTGTTATGGAGGATAAATTTGATTATGATTACAATATGCCTCCTATATTTGATGATGAGAATAATAATGATAGCTACTTGGTTGAATTTGCTCCCACCACAACAACTAATAAAATTGATTATGCTTATGTGGAGAGTAATAATTTTATGCATGAGACTCATGATAAGAATGCTTTGTGTGATAGTTACATTGTTGAGTTTGCTCATGATGCTACTGAAAGTTATTATGAGAGAGGAAAATATGGTTGTAGAAATTTTCATGTTACTAAAATACCTCTCTATGTGCTGAAATTTTTGAAGCTACACCGGTTTTATCTTCCTATGCTTGTTACTTTGCTCTTCATGAACTTGTTTATTTACAAGATTCCTATGCATAGGAAGCATGTTAGACTTAAATGTGTTTTGAATTTGCCTCTGGATGCTCTCTTTCGCTTCAATTACTATTTCTTATGAGTGCATCATTAAAACTGCTGAGCCCATCTTAATGGCTATAAAGAAAAGAACTACTTGGGAGATAACCCATGTGTTATTTTGCTACAGTACTTTGTTTTATTTTGTGTCTTGGAAGTTGTTTACTACTGTAGCAACCTCTCCTTATCTTAGTTTAGTGTTTTGTTGTGCCAAGTAAAGTCTTTGATAGAAAAGTAAGTACTAGATTTGGATTACTGCGCAGTTCCAGATTTCTTTGCTGTCACGAATCTGGGTCTACCTCCCTGTAGGTAGCTCAGAAAATTAAGCCAATTTACGTGCATGATCCTCAGATATGTACGCAACTTTCATTCAATTTGAGCATTTTCATTTGAGCAAGTCTGGTGCCATTTTAAAATTCGTCAATACGAACTGTTCTGTTTTGACAGATTCTGCCTTTTATTTCGCATTGCCTCTTTTGCTATGTTGGATGAATTTCTTTGATCCATTAATGTCCAGTAGCATTATGCAATATCCAGAAGTGTTAAGAATGATTGTGTCACCTCTGAATATGTTAATTTTTATTGTGCACTAACCCTCTAATGAGTTGTTTCGAGTTTGGTGTGAAGGAAGTTTTCAAGGGTCAAGAGAGGAGGATGATATACTATGATCAAGAAGAGCGAAAAGTCTAAGCTTGGGGATGCCCCGGTGGTTCATCCCTGCATATATCAAGAAGACTCAAGCGTCTAAGCTTGGGGATGCCCAAGGCATCCCCTTCTTCATCGACAACATTATCAGGTTCCTCCCCTGAAACTATATTTTTATTCGGTCACATCTTATGTGCTTTACTTGGAGCGTCTGTGTGCTTTTGTTTTTGTTTTTGTTTGAATAAATGCTTATGTGGGAGAGAGACACACTCCGCTGGTTCATATGAACACATGTGTTCTTAGCTTTTAATTTTCATGGCGAAGGTTGAAACTTCTTCGTTAAATTGTTATATGGTTGGAATTGGAAAATGATACATGTAGTAATTGCTATTAATGTCTTGGGTAATGTGATACTTGGCAATTGTTGTGCTCATGTTTAATCTCTTGCATCATATACTTTGCACCCATTAATGAAGAAATACATAGAGCATGCTAAAATTTGGTTTGCATATTTGGTTTCTCTAAGGTCTAGATAATTTCTAGTATTGAGTTTGAACAACAAGGAAGACGGTGTAGAGTCTTATAATGTTTACAATATGTCTTTTATGTGAGTTTTGCTACACCGGTTCATCCTTGTGTTTGTTTCAAATAAGCCTTGCTAGCCTAAACCTTGTATCGAGAGGGAATACTTCTCATGCATCCAAATACTTGAGCCAACCACTATGCCATTTGTGTCCACCATACCTACCTACTACATGGTATTTTCCGCCATTCCAAAGTAAATTGCTTGAGTGCTACCTTTAAAATTCTATCATTCACCTTTGCAATATATAGCTCATGGGACAAATAGCTTAAAAACTATTGTGGTATTGAATATGTAATTATGCACTTTATCTCTTATTAAGTTGCTTGTTGTGCGATAACCATGTTCACTGGGGACGCCATCAACTATTCATTGTTGAATTTCATGTGAGTTGCTATGCATGTCCGTCTTGTCTGAAGTAAGAGAGATCTACCACCTTATGGTTAAGCATGCATATTGTTAGAGAAGAACATTGGGCCGCTAACTAAAGCCATGATCCATGGTGGAAGTTTCAGTTTTGGACATATATCCTCAATCTCAAATGAGAAAATTATTAATTGTTGTTACATGCTTATGCATAAAAGAGGAGTCCATTATCTGTTGTCTATGTTGTCCCGGTATGGATGTCTAAGTTGAAGAATAATCAATAGCGAGAAATCCAATGCGAGCTTTCTCCTTAGACCTTTGTACAGGCGGCATAGAGGTACCCCTTTGTGACACTTGGTAAAAACATGTGCATTGTGATGATCCGGTAGTCCAAGCTAATTAGGGCAAGGTGCGGGCACTATTAGTACACTATGCATGAGGCTTGCAACTTATAAGATATAATTTACATGATGCATATGCTTTATTACTACCGTTGACAAAATTGTTTCATGTTTTCAAAATCAAAGCTCTAGCACAAATATAGCAATCGATGCTTTTCCTCTATGGAGGACCATTCTTTTACTTTCAATGTTGAGTCAGTTCACCTATTTCTCTCCATCTCAAGAAGCAAACACTTGTGTGAACTGTGCATTGATTCCTACATATTTGCATATTGCACTTATTATATTACTCTATGTTGACAATATCCATGAGATATACATGTTACAAGTTGAAAGCAACCGCTGAAACTTAATCTTCCTTTGTGTTGCTTCAATACTTTTACTATGAATTATTGCTTTATGAGTTAACTCTTATTCAAGACTTATTGATGCTTGTCTTGAAGTACTATTCATGAAACGTCTTTGCTATATGATTCACTTGTTTACTCATGTCATATACATTGTTTTGATCGCTGTATTCACTACATATGCTTTACAAATAGTATGATCAAGGTTATGATGGCATGTCACTCCAGAAATTATCTGTGTTATCGTTTTACCTGCTCGGGACGAGCAGAACTAAGCTTGGGGATGCTGATACGTCTCCGACGTATCGATAATTTCTTGTGTTCCATGCCACATTATTGATGTTATCTACATGTTTTATGCACACTTTATGTCATATTCGTGCATTTTCTGGAACTAACCTATTAACAAGATGCCGAAGTGCCAGTTCCTGTTTTCTGCTGTTTTTGGTTTCAGAAATCCTAGTAACGAAATATTCTCGGAATCGGACGAAATCAACGCCCAAGTTCCTATTTTCACCGGAAGCATCCAGAACACCCGGGAAGGACCAGAGGGGGGGGCACTGGGCCCCCAGACCCTAGGCCGGCGCGGCCCAGGCCCTGGCCGCGCCGCCCTATGGTTTCGTCGCCCCTTCGACCCTCCTGCGCCGCCTCTTCGCCTATATAAAGCCCCTGGATCGAAAACCCTGATACGTTCGACGAAAACCACAGAAACCTTCCAGAGCCGCCGCCATCGCGAGGCCAAGATCTGGGGGACAGGAGTCTCTGTTCCGGCACGCTGCCGGAACGGGGAAGTGCCCCCGGAAGGCTTCTCCATCGACACCGCTGCCATCTCCACCGCCATCTTCATCACCGCTGCTGCTCCCATGAGGAGGGAGTAGTTCTCCATCGAGGCTCGGGGCTGTACCGGTAGCTATGTGGTTCATCTCTCTCCAATGTACCTCAATACAATAATCTCATGAGCTGCTTTACATGATTGAGATTCATATGAGTTTGTATCACTACTATTCTATGTGCTACTCTAGCAAAGTTATTAAAGTAGTTCTATTCCTCCTGCACGTGTGTAAAGGTGACAGTGTGTGCACCGTGTTAGTACTTGGTTTATGCTATGATCATGATCTCTTGTAGATTGCGAAGTTAACTATTGCTATGATAATATTGATGTGATCTATTCCTCCTACATATGCATGAAGGTGACAGTGTGCATGCTATGTTAGTACTTGGTTTAGTCTGTTGATCTATCTTACACTATAAGGTTACTTAAATATGAGCATTATTGTGGAGCTTGTTAACTCCGGCATTGAGGGTTCGTGTAATCCTACGCAATGTGTTCATCATCCAACAAAAGTGTAGAGTATGCATTTATCTATTCTGTTATGTGATCAATGTTGAGAGTGTCCACTAGTGAAAGTGTAATCCCTAGGCCTTGTTCCTAAATACTGCGTTACTACTGCTTGTTTACTGTTTTACTGCGTTACTACTGCTGCAATACTACCACCATCAACTACACGCCCGCAAGCTATTTTCTGGCACCGTTGCTACTGCTCATATATATTCATACCACCTGTATTTCACTATCTCTTCGCCGAACTAGTGCACCTATTAGGTGTGTTGGGGACACAAGAGACTTCTTGCTTTGTGGTTGCAGGGTTGCATGAGAGGGATATCTTTGACCTCTTCCTCCCTGAGTTCGATAAACCTTGGGTGATCCACTTAAGGGAAAACTTGCTGCTGTTCTACAAACCTCTGCTCTTGGAGGCCCAACACTGTCTACAGGAAAGGAGGGGGAACGTAGACATCAAGCTATTTTCTGGCGCCGTTGCCGGGGACCAGAAAGCTACACCACAGGGATTTCCTCCCTCGTCAACCCCGCGCCAGTCCTGGACAGCATCAAGGAGCGCGCGTGTAGCACTCCTATTCTCACTCACTTACTAGTGGTGGAACAACCCACCTTATAAGGTGGTCTAACTTCCTCCCAACTTTCCATGTGGGACTAAACTTCCCACCTCTTGCCACTCCCTAGTGAGCTGCCACCAACTTGAGCTCAAACTCACAAGGCTGCCACTAAGTGGGCTTTGAGATTTATATGGAAAATCTGAAATCTAGTATGGGCCACCAAATGTGGGCCCAATATTTCAACAATGGTTGTCTTTGAATTTGAATAACCGATGACCTGGACATCATGAGCTCTCCCCTAAGGGCTCAGGTTAATGATTTTGTCATGTTTTTTTTTGACAGGAAAGCGACACTTTATTGATCAACACACATCAATACAAAGAGTCTTCCGGATACATTCCGGGACAGAAAACGAAATAAAACCTAGTGAAGCTAAATTACAAGTTTTAGCTAAAATGTGTGCCACTTCGTTCAGACAACGTTTCACATGCCGAAAATTAGCACTGAAGAAGCCTGCCACCAAGGTCTTGATGTCCTTGACCACTGAACCAACCTCGGAGCGATCTGGTGCTGGAGAGTTGAGCCTCTGGATCAAAGACAAACAATCTGAGACAAAGATCACATTTTTGAAACCCTTGTCGCGTGCAATCATCACCGCATCGCGTAGAGCTAGTGCCTCACCCATTTCTGGAGATGTAAAACCCTGGAGGGGTAAGCTTGCCGCAGCCAAGCACTTCCCCTCGGAGTCGCGAAAAACTGCTCCCATGGCCATCTGCCTGCAGTCCGCGAAAAGCGCAACATCAGAGTTAACAAGGACAACACCTGGAGGCGGCGGAGACCATCGTGGAGCTACATCAGTCTCACGCCTATTGCTAGGTTTCGCCTTGAAACATTGCTGAATGATCATGTCAATATATGCGAGGATTTTCACACTCGTTCTGGTTGGATCAGGGTGGCCTCGATTATTTCTTGCATCATTACGTGCCTCCCAAATATACCAACATCCAACAGCAAGGACCGTGGCCTCCAACTCAGTTGCATTAGCAAGGAACTCGAACAGCCAATACTTGGTTGACATAAGATCATGCCGCTGTAACTGAATCATATATTTCCGTTTAACCAAACGCCACACCTCCATTGCAAACTGGCAGAGTAGCATAGCATGTGCTACATCCTCCTCTCGTCCACAGAAAACGCAGGCGTCACTTGTCGGAATTTGTCGACGCTGCATTTGCACACCACTCGGAAGGCAATCTTGGGCAAATCTCCATAAGTGAATTTTCATCTTCCCAGGAGCATTTATCTTCCAGATATTCTTCCAATGTTTCTCATCATTTGCCACAGCAGAAGACGTACCTCTGCCCCGTCGACTGCGCTCGACGAAAAATCCCTCGGCTCTCACCAAATTATAAGCAGACCGAACAGTGTACAGACCATGCTTAGTGTGCGGCCAACGAACAAAATCACCTCCATGTCGACTGATCTGGATCCGCATAATATATTCAGCAGTCTTAGAGTCAAAGAAAGCATTCACTGTCTCTGGAATCCAGCAGCTATTCTCTTCATCAATCAAACAGCTAACAGTCGCCACAGCCGGTATTGGTTTCAGAGGTTTGAGCATATACGGTGGTCGTTCCGGTATCCAGTGATCTGAAGAGATTTTCATCGTCTTACCATCGCCAATACCCCATTGAACACCACGGAGAAGAGGATCTCGCCCAAACAAAATACTCCTCCAGGTATAAGAGAATGTCCTGGGTTTAGGAGCGTGCCAAAAATCCGTAAAGGGAAAATACCTTCCTTTGAGAACTCTGGCACATAACGATGTCGGGTCTGTGAGAAGGCGCCACCCTTACGGCCAAGCATTGCTTGATTGAACGAGGTTAAGTCCCTAAACCCAAGACCTCCTAGAGACTTTGGAGTTGAGAGCTACTCCCAGGACCTCCAGTGAAGTTTCCTCTTCCCTTCCTCCATACCCCACCATTCATTAGCAATAGTGGATCTCATCTTGTCGCAATTAGTGATAGGGATTTGGAAACAACTCATAGCATATGTTGGAATGGCTTGGATAACAGATTTCAAAAAGACTTCTTTACCCGCCCTAGACAAGGGCCGATCCACCACTCCATTCAAGCGCTTCCAGATCATATCAAGCAGAAAGTTGAAGGTGACAGTAGGAGATCTTCCCACTGAAATGGGCATCCCCAGATAGAAATCATTAAGGATTTCACTCTGTACCCCTAGCGTGTTCTCCACCCTTTCTTTGATATGATCTTGACAATGGTTACCAAAGAAGACTGATGATTTGTCCAAATTAATTTTCTGGCCGGACCCATCACAGAAAGTCTTCAAAGTATTTTTCAGGGACTCCACACTCCTACTGTCACTCCGAGCGAAGAAAATGCTGTCATCTGCAAAAAGTAAATGGGATATTGCGGGACCGAGTCTACCATTTTTAACACCATGGAGCTCACCTCGATTCTCGCTTTGTTGCAGTAAACTAGACAGACCTTCTGTGCAAAGAAGGAACAAATAGGGGCTGATGGGGTCGCCCTGACGAATGCCCCTGGAGGGCACCACTGGCTCAGTAAGTTCACCATTAACATGAACCGCGTACCTCACACATGTAACACATCTCATAACTGATTGAATCCATGCAGGGGCAAAACCAAGCTTGCATAAACATCCATGCAGATAATCCCATTCCACTCTATCATAAGCTTTCATCATGTTAATCTTAAGAGCAAAGAAAGGACGTTTATTATCTTGATGGCGGACAGTATGCAAGCACTCAAAGGCGATAAGCACATTGTCAGTGATAATCCTGCCTGGCACAAATGCACTCTGATGTTCTGAAATGATGTGTGGCAGAATCACTTTCAACCTGTTCGCCAAAACTTTGGAAGCAATCTTATAGATCACGTTACATAAGCTAATGGGCCGAAAATTCTTCAGATTTCTTGCCTTTGTTATAGTAATCTCTCTAGAGCGATTTTGTCATGTTAGGCCACAAGTTAATAACTGTACCACCAAAATGACAGCTGACAACTTTACTCCTAGTAGGTTGGCCTTACACACCTATCGGTTGCTCCTGTGTACCCCAAATTCCGGTTACTTTCTTGACTAGTGGGTGGGATAAGATCTGCTATGTGTCTTAGGATGTTAAATGGGATTCCACCTAAATCGTACTCGTAGTGCATTTTATTTTTTATTATAAATTTTGACACTAAAATTTAAATTAGAAAATGCAAAATATATTATAAGTGAAATCCCAGCGGGATCCCACCCTAACACTCTAAGGTGCCTGCTCAAACATCGCAAATTACGTTTCATGGATCATTGTGATGACCTGGTGGTGGATGTAGAAGGAAAAGCTAAAATGTTCAACTCCAAGGCTCAAAAGTGAACATCGGTGTTCGCAAAGAAATCTCCCTCGGTCTATAAATAGATCTATCAACTTTGTCAAAAATTGAATGTATCTAGACTTATTTTAGTATCTAGATACATTCAAATTTGTCCTAAGTTGAGACATCTTTTTATAGACAGGGGAGTACAACGATTTGCATATTTGAACTCTTGTTGATCCGCCAGCCTCTCTCTTTCCATCTTTCTCTTTCTACTATTCTATTATACCACTGGTTGTCTAGCACCAATGGGCACGTTGATCATGCATCAATGAAAACCCATGCGGCTTACCTATTTGATGTGCATGAGCCCCGCTGGGGAGGCAATCGAAGTCGCATTGCCAATGCATCTGTGTGCGGTGCCCTGATGTGCGCTGGAGGTGGAACTACAGAAGTGGCGCCCGCTCGGCTGAGTGTGCCACGAAAATGGATCGAATCCAAGAGGCATATCCATCTCCCGTCTTGAGCCAGGCACACCTGCCGCTATGACCACCGTTCTTCTCGCGGCATACCCGTAGGGGGTCAAATCTCCCTATCAGGAGGGGGGAGGGCAATTAAATTCTGGCGGCCGCCATGGCCACCCGCCATTGGCCTCGATGCTACGGAGAAAGGCCAATTTAACACCGGCCCGATGATCGAGATAATCGCCGCCGTGTCGCGGACCATGCTGGCTTTGTACTCCCGGCTCATCTGCGTGCACTTTGCGGCCCATCGGGGAAAAAGCTTGGTCGGGGTAGCACGCGACGGAGAGGATGGAGGTGCAGGCGGAGGCTGCGAGGCAGACATTGAAGATGCGGTTGATGGAACTTGATAACATGTGTTAGTGTGTGAGTGAGAGAAGATGGCGGTGATGGGAGTAGAGTGTGTGTAAAGGAGTAAATGGGGCGTCTTCCATGCTTCTCCACGCTGAGTCGATGCATGTTTCAGCGACAACGGGCAAGGCTCCACATAAACTGCTGATCCTGGCGTTCCTCGGGGATTAGCCCAAGGGTGCTTTAAGAGCCGTGCTGGACATAACGAGCGCGTTTGCTAGCTCACATGTCATTTGGCCCGCATCAGTGGAGCAGAAGTTGTTGGACCGTTTGGTTGAACGGAAGCCTTCTGCATTATGGTTGAACCGGTTCTCAAAACAGCTCTAGGACTGAACGGGACGAACAGCTGATTCGGCCGTTTCCAGCGACCCAACCTCGTCTCGTGCTCCGTTGATGCAAAAGGACATCTTTTTCTGCACAAGCATGGACGAGGAGGGAGATGGCGCGAGCTCGAACATGCATCGCTGAAAAACGAAAAGAGTACGGGAAGAATTCCGTCACCTCCCACCGAGCACCCTTCTCTATTTCATGGATTTTCCTCATATTGACTCGTCTTATGTATAGCAATGCTGCTGCATCATTACATCACCTACTACCAGGGGTGGAGCCAGGATTTAAGCGTAGGGGGCGAGGCACAGATGAAGTATAAAAATCGTTGTTCAAGCAAACGACGGGTGATTTTTTCTCCTCATATAATCCTCTAGTAATTGTGGAGTTATCATTTATGAACAAATCACTAATTTAGAGAGCATTTAATGAAATACGTATGGCTTATGAATTTGAAGTTTTTTTATCAATTTTATATGCAGCCTATGGATGAAAATTATTGAAATTTCTCCCATCGTTTCTACCGAGTTTGAACACAAAACTAGTGCTGATCGGCTAGCACGTTAGTAGGACTGGAAGTAGAGACAATTGGTCAATTATGTGTATAGGATTGTCAGATAAAAATTATGCGTCAAGCGACCAGCGTGCCCTTATTTGAGTGTTGAGCTGGATCATAATTCCATATGGGAGATAGACGTCCTCTGTTATGAGGCGCCGCAGCGGGCTTTTCTTTTGAAAAGATGGCATCGCGAGAGAGCTGGCACTTAGCTCGGTTTGCGAGCTGCGGCAGCGCCATGGTAGATCGATCTGAAATTAGGGCAAGGAGATAACCGATTGGCCCCGGTAAAAATAAATAAAATATGAAGCTATTGGCCTCGGCAAATAAACTACAGGCTGCGCAGAAACAGTCGAGCCCCAAGAGGATGGCTCTGCTTGGGCTAGGCTTCGGTACGTACTGTTAACACCTGACTACTAGATCAAGCAGAGATTCAAGCTCACGGAGATTTCATTGTCTACTTCCACGAATTGATTACAGGAGAAGGGAGTTCAGAGAAACATCCTCACACAGCTACATCCTCCAGAGTCCAGAGATACAAGCAAGCTACAGAGTCAGGGACAGAAGCAAGTGGGCTAAGAGCATCTCCACTCGTTCCCCGACGAGGCCCCGAGCGACGTTTTTCCCATCCGGACGACGAAATTCGGCCCAGTCGCGTCCCCGGTTCCTCGTTTTCGTCCGGATTTGGCCCTTCATCCATCCGGCGAGCCCACGCCATCCCCGGCCCCCCGGGGACCTATCGGGGACTCCGGACGAGTGAAAAGCGGGGAAGGGCCCGATCTGTCGGTGACTCGACACACGAACCCCACCGCCACCCCTCGTATCTCTCTCGCCGCCGGCACCACCCCGCCGGCTTGTTGCCCAGATTCCGCCGTCCCTCCTTCCCCACCTGCCTATACTCCGCCGTCTTTCGACGACGGCCTATCTGGCTGCTCTTCCGCCGGCCTGTTTTCCGACTTTGGCCTGCTCCTCGTCGCTCGCGGCTCAGGTTGCCTCGACCACGCCCGTCAGGTGTTCGTCCATTTGCCTCGCCGGCCATGGACTCGGACGAAGAGGAGGAGCAGATGTTCGTCGAGCTTATGCAAAAAGAGATGGCAGCAGCCGCCCAAGACGACGAGCACATGATGATCCTCGGTTGCTTGGCAAGCATATATGGCGGACTGGCAACTGGTCGACGTGGTGGGTCGGCACCAGGTCGCCGGAAGTGCAAGCCGAGACAGCGAATGGAGGGCTATTGCATGTTGTACGCCGACTACTTCGCCGACAATCCATTGCACGGTGAGAGTGTTTTCCGGCGTCGTTTCAGGATGAGCAGAAAGTTATTTCTGGAAATTGTGTATGCCATCCGAGACTTTGATCCCTACTTCAGATGCAAGGCGGATTGCACTGGTTTGGTTGGATTTTCGTCACTGCAGAAGTGCACAGTGGCTATGAGGATGCTGACGTATGGAGCTCCCGGTGATACTGCAGATGACTATCTTCGGATGGCGGAGTCCACCGCCCTTGATTGTTTCTACCGGTTCTGCAGGGCCGTCATAGCAGTGTTCGGGGACTATTACTTGAGATCACCCACTGTCGAAGACACTCAGAGGATCCTTGCAACAAATGAAGCTAGAGGTTTTCCAGGGATGCTTGGAAGCATTGACTGCATGCATTGGCAATGGAAGAACTGTCCGTTTGCGTGGCAGGAAATGTACAAGGGTCACAAAAAAGGCTGCACTGTGATACTTGAAGCAGTGCCTACCCATGATCTCTGGATTTGGCACTCTTTCTTTGGTATGCCTGGATCCAACAATGACATCAACGTCCTAAACTGCTCCCCGGTCTTTTCCAAGCTTGTTGAGGGTCATGCTCCCCCGGTGGACTATGTGATCAATGGTCGGCACTACAACAAAGGATACTACCTTGCAGACGGTATCTATCCAAAGTGGGCAACATTTGTGAAGACTATCTCGAACCCTAGCACCCCCAAACTTTGCGAGTTTGTCCAGAAACAAAAAGCTTGCCGAAAAGACGTCGAGCGTGCATTTGGTGTCCTCCAGCAGGGATTTGCTGTCGTCCAGTTCCCCGCTATGACTTGGTCCAAAGATCAGATGTGGGAGGTGATGAACTGCTGTGTGTGCCTACACAATATGATTATTGAAAATGAGCGAAAGCATCCGGTTCCTCTGGCTGAGCAAGAAGCACCATATGAGAGAGAGGGTCCTCTTGCACAGCCTAATCACCAGGTGCCTCCATCATGGGCCGCCTTCATTGCTATGCGCCAGGAGATTCGAGACTCTACAATGCATCAGCTGCTGCAAGATGATCTGGTGGAGCACATATGGAGGCTCCGAGGCAACGCCAACGCCGACGCCAACTAGTCTGCCTTAATTTGTTTGAAAAATTATGAAATTGTGTGCTTCATTTGTTTCAGCACTTGTTAAACATTGTACTGATTATCGCCGAATTTGTTTCAGCAATTTTCGTACTCTTGGTCGCCGAACTTGTTAAATTTTATGTTAAATTTGTTTGAAATAGTCAAATGGTCGAGGTTGGGGGTTTCCTGCCGGGGGGACGGCTGGAACTTCGGCGCTCCCCAGGCCAAATCTTCCTCCAATCCGGACGAAAATTTCGCCGGATTTGAGCGTGGGGAGCGCCAACGAGTGGGGATGCTCTAAGCCAACCTCCTATTCGCCAACTGGACCAGTGGTCGACGTCGATGTACTTATAGCCACCAATCAGCTGGTGACAGCTCATCGTGTCACCCAGTGCTTCGATGGGAACCTGGTGCTTTCCTTGCGGTCGCGTTTCTCCCTGATCGCCACGGCTTGTGGGCCCTCCTCGTCAGGTACGTTGTTAACACGTACGTACATGTGCATTTGCTGCTATGCAGAAGTAATCGGCATGGCCTTCAAATACGAGTAATTATTTGTGTCAATTAGTATGTACTCCCCGTTCATACATACACCAGATCATTTGTATCTCGCTCTGTCTCCGCCCCTGCCTACTACAGTACTATGTACCAATATCGTCAAGACAGCAATACTAAAAGACACTACCTACTACTGTCCTTTTTTTTGGGTTACGCCATCCTCTCTTGTTTGTTCCCAATCATTGTTATATAAAGCACCCAAGTTTGTGCCACCGAAGGAAAAAAATAAAACAAAAAGGAAACACATAGGGGAAAGGCCGTCAAGGTGTGAGGGTAGCATCTTGATGGCATTTTTCTTGTCTTTCCATTCATGCATAAGTAAGAATGGAAGGTGTCGGGAAAATGATTTCTACAGTAGTGGATTAGGTTAGATCTATTAGGGATTATTTGTCTGAGAAAACAAGCTTTCGGTTATAGTTCGCCATATTAAATGCCAGACTCTGGTTCCTCTTCAGTTAGAATCCATGATGACAATCTTGTCCTAGATGTAATGATTGATGACATGTACATGGGAAGCTTACCTCAATTTTATCTTGGCTTGATCCGGGCGAACCACAAATGACTGACTGCTAGGCTAACACAATACGACTGACAACTTACTCGTGAGGGGTTCCTAAAAACTGCATACACAACATGTGCCGAAATCACGAGGAAAACGAAATCCACCTCCATAGGTAGTGATCTTTGACCACTAAAATTAGAAGTGCATGCACTCACAAATATGAGTACCACTGCGAGCCTCCTTTGTAGCCTACAGCCCTGATCGCTTATCTGAGTGGATATGATATGCCAGCTGTCTCAGCAAGCATAATAAAATATGTCTCACACTGTTCATTGTGGTTCGGTAGAGGATAGTCCTACTGAACTGAAATCATGAAAATTAGATTCAAACCAATATTTCTGACTTTTCTTTATGGTAGAAAAAAACTGAAATAAATGTTCAACTCCAAGGTTCAAGAGTGAACACTGGTGTCTGAAATATTCCATACTGACTTGCACCACTAGAATCTTGTCGATTTTCTATCCCTTTCTATCCTTCATTCTTTCTTACTCATCCACCACACATGGTTGGCTACCAAATACGACGTCCACCGCCAACTGATCAAACATCAAACCTAACATGTGGTGCTCCAATTTTACATGTCTTGTGCGCGTGAGCACCCTTGGTTGACACCTCTATATGGTCAAACCCCTTGTTTTTCTCCTCCCCACCCTAGTTGGATGTGGTATGCGGGCCTGGTTTGGTTAAAAGCCTTGCCACAATATTTAACCACTGTCGGCAAATCCGAAACCTTTCACTTTATTTATTTCCTTGGATGTGTCATCGTGGAACCCCATCTCACCTCGTGGGTGGGTGGGGGGGGGGGGGGGGGGGGGGGTTAGGATATCCCAATGGAAGTCCTAGCTTCGAGGTTTTGAAGCTAGTGGTGGCAATACGACGCTACCTTTCTTGGAGGCATCAAGCGTACCTGCAATTGCTACACGTGCGTCTCAACTCCTGGGGTTGTGGACGTCGGGACAATGATCCAAGGTAGTTGTTGGTGGTAGTACGGCAAGTCGCCATCCTCAAGTAGAGATGCAACAATGGCACAATGGCTGGAGAAGTGACTTCGTCAGTATGGCATGGCTGGCAAGCTCGAGCCACGGCTGTGATGAGGTTGTCGGCCTGATTGACAAATTGAGATGGGTTAGTTGTTGCGATGTGACCCTCTATTGATTTGGAACATCCCTAACGATGAAGTAATCTTATGTGTATCCTTTTAATTTAGTTTCTATATCACATTTCTTTTGTTTTTTCGAGTTGTTTTTCCTAACATATTTTTGGTTTATTTTATTTTCAATTTTTATATCAATTTTTGGTTCTTTAGCTTGTTTTTTATTTTATTTAGCCAACTGCTTTGCTATCTTTATTTACTTTTTGTTTTGTTATTTTTGAAGGTTTATGCTCTTCAATTTTAGAGTTGTTATGTTTTATAAAAAGATGTTTCTCCCATAGCATTTTTGTTGAAAAGTTCATATAGTCGTTTTCTTCATTAATAACTCTTCTAGCGATTTTTTGAGCGCCTAATTTTTTATGATCAATTAGAAAATACATCATAAATGCTATATATATGAATAACAAAATTGAATAACCAAAATTTCTTTTTTGCATTCCTTTATAATTTTGAAAATCTTTTCTCTTCTACCTTATTTTGCTGAATATCATTAATTTCATTCGATATAATTATTTTAGGATTTAATAAAGAATGTGAGCGGTCTTATGGAATGAGACCACATTGTATTTCAGGACGGTTGGGTGGAGGCCCCTTATTCCTCGCTAAAGGCGGAGAATTAGAGCAAACTTCCTAATGTTTCCAATCCTAGGAGACTTGCTCGCTGTTATATGTCTATTTTGGGAGCTTTCTATATGCTAGTGGACTCTCACGTGGGAGACAGGGGAGGTGCCTCCACATGAAGTGAGGTCAGCTTAAATATCATGTAATCCATTTAACACAATATGTTTATTGTGTATTTATTCTAAAAATAATTGAAATAACTGAATGAAAATGTGCTTTTAATATCTTATAGCTTAGAACTAGAAATAATCACTCATTTCTTAATGTGTCCATAGTTTACGGGATAACATTTTTTCAAATGTATGTCAAATATAATTTTCATGACTGAAAATTATTCGTAAAAATCACAATTGTTTTGTACCATGCATGTTTTAATAATAATGTATTTTAAAAAATAGTACCAGTCTTTTCGTGGGAAATCATGTGTACTTCACATAAACATTAATGAGTTCAGAAAATGTTGTCAACCTTGCTCAGAAAAATAAGAACTATGTACAAGTGTAATTTTTATATTACTATAATAAATACAAAGTAACATGAAAAATTAAAATGAAGTTTTCAAAAGGTAACATAAAATAAAGAATAAAAATATCTCTCTGCAGCGATCTATGCAAAACGGAAACTAAAGTGAGAAAGTACATGAAAATAAATAAAGTAGGAAAACACACAAACTAAAGTAAACGCGCAACCAAGCTCATACCGCGGCTTCCGCCCCTTCCCTCCTCGATATGTGTTGACTGTGGAGGGTGTCGCTGGGTTTGTTTCCATTTTTATGTGTAGATTCGAATACGGAAAACAAAATCTTTCAAACTGTCCAAATCAAGATCATTTTTCACGGCTATGCTAATCACCTTGATATCTTCAAAGGTAGATCCCATATTGATATCTTTTGATAAACTTTTTGTTTCCACTTGAGTGTATTAGTTGCTCTTCCTTCTAGGTTTACAAAGCACTAGGTTCGCATTGTCTCATTTTCATGTGCACTACTGCCTTTGTTTCACCAATTATATGCCTTCGGGTTGGCATGGCACTTTGTTAGGGGTAGGCACGGCACTTTGATGGGGGTAGGTAGGGCACTACCTTTGGAGTAGATAATGTACTTCATCGGGTAGGCAGTGCACTTTGTCGGTAGGGAGGACACTGCCTTCGGATAGGAAGTATACACCGCCTCGTTGTGCAGGAGACTGCCTACCCGAAGGCAGTACACTGCATCGGTATGCAGCGGTGTGTTGCATCGGTATTCAAGCATTGCCTTTGGTTAGGCAAGGAACTTCATTTTTCATATCTATACACTGAATTTTTTTCTTTGATTGCCCTTAGAGGAAAAAAGAAGAGAGAAAAAAAAGGCAACTTGTGGTGCATACCCCGCTCTTTCCTCGGGCTGTTACGATGCTACGTGGTGGGTCCCCGCGGCCTGCGCTAGTCACGTGTTGCCCTTCAGCGTTCCTATAGAAGGGCGCTCTCACCCTAGTAGCTCTCAAAATTAATAATAAATAAATAAATAGAAAGATGCAGCAATACAAAAAAAAGTCAAAAGGGAAATAAGTGAATGAAGAAACAAAAATAAGAAAAACTCTAAGCCTTGTTTAGCTTGGCCCAAATGATTTTAACCGAGGCGGCTTTTTTCGATAAAGGGAATATATTAATATCAAGAAGATACCAATTACACCCAGCCTCTGCAACAACGCACCACCCTAATGGCACTATGGATGCACACAACCAAAAACAAGAAAAGAAAACTAAGAAACAAAAGTCCCACTCCAGTATCTCGGGCCTCACAACAACAATACATCCACCGCCAAGACAACACCTGAATTACAGACTCTCCAAAAATGACGCCTCCAAGAAGGGGACAATGCTCAAACTATTGGAGATATGCTCAAGAGGCAATAATAAAGTGGTTATTATATATATATGTGTTTATGATAAATGTTTGCATACCATGCTATAATTGTATTAACCGAAATATTGATACATGTGTGTTATGTAAACAACAAGGAGTCCCTAGTAAGCCTCTTCTATAACTAGCTTGTTGATTAATAGATGATCATGGTTTCGTGATCATGAACATTGGATGTTATTAATAACAAGGTTGTATCATTGAATGAATGATATAATGGACATACACCCAAATAAGCGTAGCATAAGATCACGTCATTAAGTTCAGTTTGCTATAAGCTTTTGATACATAGTTACCTAGTCCTTCGACCATGAGATCATGTAAATCACTTATACCGGAAGGGTACTTTGATTACATCAAACGCCACTGCGTAAATGGGTGGTTATAAAGGTGGGATTAAGTATTCGGAAAGTATGAGTTGAGGCATATGGATCAAGAGTGGGATTTGTCCATCCCGATGACGGATAGATATACTATGGGCCCTCTCGGTGGAATATCGTCTGATTAGCTTGCAAGCATGTGAATAGTTCACAAGAGATGATATGCCACGGTACGAGTAAAGAGTACTTGTCGGCCCAAACCTCGGACAAGTAAAATAACGCGAGACAAAGGAAATCGGTATCGTATGTAAATGGTTCAATCGATCACTAAGTTATCGTTGAATATGTGGGAGCCATTATGGATCTCCAGATCCCTTGGTTATTGGTCGGAGAAGAGTCTCAACCATGTCAGCATAGTTCACGAACCGTAGGGTGACACACTTAAGGTTTGATGTCGTTTTAAGTAGATATGGAATATGGAATGGAGTTCGAAGTTTTGTTCGGAGTCTCGGATGGGATCTAGGACATCACGAGGAGGTCCGAAATGGTCTGGAGAATAAGATTCATATATAGGAAGTCACTTTCCAAGTTTGGAAATGATCCGGTGCATTTATGGAAGGCGCTAGAATGTTCTAGAACCTTCCGGATGAAATCACCATGGAAGGTGGAGTCCCGGTTGGACTCCACCAAACCCATCCAGCCAACCAAGTGGGAGGGTGGACTCCATGGAGGAATCCACCTCCTTGGCCGGCCAAAGAAAGGGGGAAGGGGAGAGTCCCTGTCCCTCTAGGTTTCGTCCATAAGGCATTTTTTGAATTGGGGTCTAATTCGAAGACTGTGGGCAAACCCTTGGGGTTCCACCTATATAATGAGGAGGAGAGGGAGGGGCAGCCTTGTACTTGGCCTCACCACCATAGGGGGGCCCCTGGCCGGCGCCCTACCCCCTCTCTCCCAAACCCTAGCACACCTCCCTCCTCATACACCTCCCGTAGCGCTTAGGCGAAGCCCTGCCGGAGTTCTCCACCACCACCGCCACCACGCCGTCGTGCTGATGGGATTCCGAGGAGGATCTACTACATCCGCTGCCCGCTGGAACGGGGAGAAGGACGTCGTCATCAACACCGAACGTGTGACCGAGTACGGAGGTGCTGCCCGACTGTGGCACCGTCAAGATCTTCTACGCGCTTTCGAAAGCGGCAAGTGATCGACTACAGAAACAATGAGATCTAATCTCGTAGGCTTTAGAAATGTTCGAGGGTTAGTCTCATGATCTTCTCGTTGCTACCATCTTCTAGATTGCATCTTGGCTTGGTTTTCGTTCTTGCGGTAGGAAACTTTTTGTTTTCTATGCTACGAATCCCATCAGTGGTATCAGAGCCGTGTCTATGCATAGATTGGTTGCACGAGTAGAATACAATGGTTTTGTGGGCGTTGATGTTTTTGTTGCTTTTAGTTAGAGTACTTTTCATCTTGCGGGATGGTGGGATGAAGAGGCCCGGGCTAACTTTACATGACCGCGTTCATGAGATTTGCTCCACGCTTGACATGCAACTTGTATTGCATAAGTGGCTTTGCGGGTGTCTGTCTCTCCCACCATAGTGAAGATTCAATCTACTCTTTCTATTGACAATACTAGTATCACCGTTGTGGTTCATGTTCGTAGGTAGATTGGATCTTACTCGAAAACCCTAAACCACGTAAAATATGCAAACCATATTAGAGGCGTCTAACTTGTTTTTGCAGGGTTTGGTGATGTGATATGGCCATGATGTGATGATGAATATGTATGAGATGATCATTATTGTATTATGGCAATCGGCAGGAGCCTTATGGTTGTCTTTATATTTCATGTAGTAGTATTATTTCAAAGTAGTTGTAATAGTTGCTACATGTGGTGAACAACCATGAAGACGGTGCCATGGACCTTGACGCTACGCCGACAATGATGGAGATCATGCCCGTTGATGATGGAGATCATGTCCGTGCTTTGGAGATGAAGATCAAAGGCGCAAAGACTAAAGGGCCATATCATATAACATATAAATTGCATGTGATGTTAATCCTTTATGCATCTTATCTTGGTTAGATCACGACGGTAGCATTATAAGATGATCCCTCACATTAATATCAAGATAATAAAGTGTTCTTCCCTCGTATGCACCATTGCTACAGTTCTTCGTTTTGAAGCATCTCGTGATGATCGGATGTGATAGATTCTACATTCACATACAACGGGTGTAAGCCATGTTGCACACGCGAAAATACTTGGGTTTGCTTGACGAGCCTAGCATGTACAGACATGGCCTCGGAACACAGGAAACCGAAAGGTTGAACACGAGTCATATGGATGATATGATCAACATGTTGATGTTCACCATTGAAGCTACATCATCTCACGTGATGATCGGTTTTGATGTAGTGGATATGGATCGTGTACCACTAAACAACTATGAGGGATGTTGTATTAAGTGGGAGTTCATTAGTAATTAGATTAAAATATGAACTTATTATCATGAACATAGTCTGAATAGTATTTTGAATTATATTTGTAGAATTGGCATCCGTTTTCTACCATGCGCTAGTCTTCTAATTGAGATAGAAATACTGTTAAGTCTGACAAGAAACTTTACGGACTGATACCGTATTGTTAAAGAATCAAGAAATGATTAAGTCCTATTGCAAACTTTTAGTAAACCTCACATTGCTGATTCAAAGAACAATGGTTTCAATTAGTACCTAAAATCATCTTGTCTCCGTGAAACTTGAAGTTCAAATCTGTTTGAAAAGTAAGGAGCTGAAATTTATTTTTTCAGAAATAAGCGAGGTATGAGATATATGTGATAAATAAGACCTTATTGCAAGGTGATAGAATATAATTTGGTGAGACTACATAAACTCATAAGTTTTATGGGAATGTACGAAGGTTGAAGATGCCAGGCGTCCAAATCCTCCAACTAGTTGGGCACTAACGATATTCGCATATCCATGAATTGATCATCCTTAGTATGCACCATTGCTAAGACTCATCGTTTAGAAGCATCACGTGATGATCGGGTGTTATAGATTCTACGTGTGCATACAACGAGTGCAAGCCAGATTTGCACATGCAAATACTGAGGTTAAACTTTATGAGCCTAGCATGTACAGACATGGTCTCAGAAAGTCGTCATGATTTGATGGATAAAAATTATGAGTGAAATTGCTCATCACATTAAAAGGTTACTAATAGTGAAATTCGGAACACTTGTCATATGATGATCAACTTCAAAGTAAGAACCTCAAGGTTATTGGTATTTGACCAACAAACCTAGAAGTTATTGATGTTGAAGTGTTTTTTCTGAGAATGAGGAAAGCTAAAAGAGAAACTACAAAAGATTATTGGCAGAAAGAAAGAAAATACTAGAAAGTCTAGCTCAGGTGTATATAGGTGATATACATGTTATGAATGTATTCCTAGTTTGGTCACACAATGAAATTCTTGGGTATTTGTACCATATTGGTTGGTATGAAGTGTCATACAAAACAACGCAATACAAGAATACAATGGTCTAAGTGACTGATAAGGAATATGGTAATAATGCACGTCTGGAACATAAAAAAGTGTTATTATGTTTGTCGTTGGCATTCTACCTAGCCCTTAGAATTTATAATAAATAACTTAATAATTGTTATTTTGCTCTGGTCAAATGAAAACAATGAGTTGTTCAAATTATGACATTACTCCATGTACGATGGATAAGTTATTATAAATCTTAATGGTGAAACACACATTCATAACACTGAAGCTAAAATGCCATGAGGCAAATAATTTGAATTCCACTTATTTGTGGAACCGCCATTTAGGTCATGTTAGAAAGGAACGCATGAAGGAACTCCATGCAAATGGATTTTTGGAGTCATTTGATTTTTGAATCGTTTGATGCTTGCAAATTTTTTCTAAAGAGAATGACTGAAATACCGTTCATAGGCCAAGAGTTGAATGGGCAACTAACTTAGTGGAAACATACATGATGATGTATGTGGTTCACTGGGCATAGTTGTGTGCGGGAGATTCTTCTACTTCAGGAAAACTTCCAACAATGAATTGAGTATATATATGTGGATATATTCGATAAGGAAGAAGTTTGAAACATTTGAATGGATTCAAATAAATTTCAGCATGAAGTGGAAATCATCGTAATAGAAAAGTCAAATATCTATGATTGGATCATGGTGGAAATATTTGAATTACGGGTTTTAGCGAACATCTAAGAGAGTTATGAAATTGTTCTACAAACTCACGTTACTTGGAGTATCATAGTGATGATGAAGTATCCAAGAGACGTATCCAAACCTTGTTGGGTTAATGATGAGATAAAATAACGCCATTATATTTTTGTGGATTATGCTTTAGAGACTACCGCTTTTACACTGAATAGAGCATCATCATGATCCGTTGAAATGACACCATACGAGTTATGGCATGGGTATAAACCCTAGTAGTCCTTTCTTAAATTTTGGTATGCATAGCATAAGTAAATGAGTTTACAACTAAAATCGGATGAATGTCTTTGTTGGTTATCCCAGAGAACAAATTGGGAGTTCTTTTCACTATGAAGTAAAAGACAAAAGTGTTTGTTAATGTTACTTGCTTATTTCCAAGAAATTGTTTTCTAGCGAAGTATTTGAGTGGGAGGACAATAGAACTTGATGAGGTTTATGAACATGAGCATGATGATCAGAGTAGCGCAGCATCAGAAATGGTTCTGGAACCGGCCATAATGATGATGGCTCCCATGTCTACAAAGTGTTATAGTCATGGAGATCGAAGTACCTATTGAACCTTGTAGGTATGGTTTATTTTGTGATCAAATAAATGATTTGTGAACAAAGGATTGATTTTGAACAATGATAAACCAACTACATACAAAGAAGTTATGGTGGGCCCTGACTCCGTTAAAATGGCTATGCGCCATGAAATCCAAGATAGGTGAATACTTTTTGAAAGTAAACGGATCTATAAAATTGATGGACTTGGATAGAATATCCTTGAAGAAGCTCGACTTATCGAAAAGTTTTTTACGACAAAGTTCAAAAAGTTGACTACGATAAGATTAGATCTTCCGTAGCGATGCTTATAGTCTATGTGGATTATTCTAGTAATCGCTACATATTTCTTTTATGAGATATGATAGTAGGATGGCAGAAATACATTCCTTACCAGAAGTGTGTATGAAGGATGTATACTAGATACAAACCAAAGAGTTTTGCTAGTCCGTGGAATACTAGATAAGTATACAAACTTCAATTGTATGAAGTGAGTATCGCGGAGTTGGAATTTTCACCGGATGAAATAGTCAAAGAGTTTTTGATTTCATCAGAAACGATGAAGATGCTTGCATTTGCAAGAAATTAAGTGGGAGCGCTGAGACATATTTATAATACTTTATGTAGATGACATATCGTTGATTATAAATGATGTAATTATATACTTTATGTGAATAAAAGGTTTCATTGAGAATTAACTTCAATGAAAGGATATGGACTGAGACATATTTAGTGTCAAGATCTATGAAGATAGATTGAAACACATAATAAGTTTAAGTCAAAGTACATAGAATGGATATTGAAGTAGTTCAATATAGAAATATTAAGAAGGTGTTCTTTTCATGTGAAGGTTTAACAAGATTTGAGTGTATCTTACACTCAATGAGTAAAAACACATGAGTGATTTTAGATCACAATTAATATGTACACATTCAGATATCATGTGCTCTAAAGTGTTATGAGCATGTACCAGAATGATTCATGTGATGATCATTGGACGACAATAAGAATATCCTTGGATACTTTAGAAGAACCAAGGATATATATATAGTTTTGTATGAGGTATTGACAAACAAATCGTTGTAAGGTGTTGCACTGATATTAGTTTGGTCACATATAAAAGTGAATTTCAAATCTCAATTAGGCTAAGTGTTATTTAAAAGGTAGCATAATGCTAGATTTAGAAGAGTTCTAAATATTGTGACGGATTCTGCAAACGAAGGCAGAGTATGTCATTGTTTTGACAATGACTGAGGATGTTTAAGTCGTGGAGTCCTTTGAGAACTTGGTGTAGTTCCGATAGTGTCAGAACTTTGAAGCTATATTGTGTGTGACAATATTAGTGACATATTTCAGACCGCGGAATTAAGGTTTTACCAGAAGACTAAACATATATGATTAATGCCGACTCATTTGGAAAATGAGTGATGCGTTGAGATGCAAATGAATTGCAAAATACATACGTTTCTGAGCGTGTCAGATCCGTTGACTAAAACCTCTCCCGTGAGCAAAACATGATAAAACACCAAAAGGCCAAGGTGTTATATCTTTACAAATATAAACTAGATTATTGACTCTAGTGCAAGTGGGAGACTGTTGGAGATATGCCCAAGAGGCAATAATAAAGTGGTTATTATATATCTTTGTGTTTATGATAAATGTTTGCATACCATGCTATAATTTTATTAACCGAAATATTGATACATGTGTGTTATGTAAACAACAAGGAGTTCCTAGTAAGCCTCTTGTATAACTAGCTTGTTGATTAATAGATGATCATGGTTTCGTGATCATGAACATTGGATGTTATTAATAACAAGGTTGTATCATTGAATGAATGATATAATGGACATACACCCAAATAAGCGTAGCATAAGATCACGTCATTAAGTTCAGTTTGCTATAAGCTTTCGATACATAGTTACCTAGTCCTTCGACCATGAGATCATGTAAATCACTTATACCGGAAGGGTACTTTGATTACATCAAACGCCACTGCGTAAATGAGTGGTTATAAATGTGGGATTAAGTATTCGAAAAGTATGAGTTGAGGCATATGGATCAAGAGTGGGATTTGTCCATCCCGATGACGGATAGATATACTCTGGGCCCTCTCGGTGGAATATCGTCTGATTAGCTTGCAAGCATGTGAATAGTTCACAAGAGATGATATGCCACGGTACGAGTAAAGAGTACTTGTCGGAGACGAGGTTGAACGAGGTATAGAGATACCGATGATCAAACCTCGGACAAGTAAAATATCGTGAGACAAAGGGAATCGGTATCGTATGTAAATGGTTCAATCGATCACTAAGTTATCGTTGAATATGTGGGAGCCATTATGGATTTCCAGATCCCGCTATTGGTTATTGGTCGGAGAAGAGTCTCAACCATGTCTGCATAGTTCACGAACCGTAGGGTGACACACTTAAGGTTTGATGTCGTTTTAAGTAGATATGGAATATGGAATGAAGTTCGAAGTTTTGTTCGGAGTCTCGGATGGGATCCAGGACATCACGAGGAGGTTCGGAATGGTCCGGAGAATAAGATTCATATATAGGAAGTCACTTTCCAAGTTTGGAAATGATCCGGTGCATTTATGGAAGGCGCTAGAATGTTCTAGAACCTTCCGGATGAAATCACAATGGAAGGTGGAGTCCCGGTTGGACTCCACCAAACCCAACCAGCTAACCAAGTGGGAGGGTGGAGTCCATGGAGGACTCCACCTCCTTGGCCGGCCAAAGAAAGGGGGAAGGGGAGAGTCCATGTCCCTCTAGGTTTCGTCCATAAGGCAGTTTTTGAATTGGGGTCTTATTCGAAGACTGTGGGCAAACCCTTGGGGTTCCACCTATATAATGAGGAGGAGAGGGAGGGGGCAGCCTTGTACTTGGCCGCACCACCATAGGGGGCCCCTACTCCCTCTCTCCCAAACCCTAGCACACCTCCCTCCTCATACACCTCCCGTAGCGCTTAGGCGAAGCCCTGTCGGAGTTCTCCACCACCACCGCCACCACGCCGTCGTGTTGACGGGATTCCGAGGAGGATCTACTACATCCGCTGCCCGCTGGAACGGGGAGAAGGACGTCGTCATCAACACCGAACGTGTGACCGAGTACGGAGGTGCTGCCCGACTGTGGCACCGTCAAGATCTTCTACGCGCTTTCGAAAGCGGCAAGTGATCGACTACAGAAACAACGAGATCTAATCTCGTAGGCTTTGGAAATCTTCGAGGGTTAGTCTCATGATCTTCTCGTTGCTACCATCTTCTAGATTGCATCTTGGCTTGGTTTTCGTTCTTGCGGTAGGAAATGTTTTGTTTTCTATGCTACGAATCCCATCACAAACACCGTCGTCGCCCGATGAAAGATCTTAGGTTTTCACCCTGAAGATAGTCCCCGCTCTCAAAACAATGCGTCCACCAAGGTCATTGCCAGGCACAACCAATTAAGGCCAGACCTTGGGTTTTCACCCTGAAAGGTAGAACTCTTCACTTCACATGTGTTGTCACCCCCACTTTCATACCGCCGCTGTGAAGCCCGAAACACCAAGTAAGTCCCTCAACAGCGCGGAGACTTGAACCTCCCTTAGCTAGTCCTCCCCTCCGGCCTTCATGAAATTCTCTTCTTCCGACTTTCATCATGGATCCATAGTCACTTGATGTCAACACAGAAAAAGAGCTTCGCGCCGCTCCCTCCAGAACCAATCGGTCGGAATAAAAACATGGGTGCGCACGACCGAATACCTCCGATCCAGCAAACTCCAAGCAAAGCACTGTTACATTCGCCGGCGGAGCCTTCCGGAACTCAACCCCCCGGCCAGATCACGAGTCCAGGCCTCCGGTAGGTCCTCCTCTTCACGCAAGAGAGGCCCTAGGACCGCCGCCTTTATTCAGGTCAGACCCCCACGTCGGCGACCATCCCAGGCTGGCGAAACCAACATTCTACCGGCGACACCATCGCTGGCTTCCATGAACCTCCATCTCGCCGCCGAATCGCGGTGATAGATCAAAAGATCCACCACCACCAACCGCAGGCCGACTCTCTCCGGCGAAGAAGAGGGCCACCTCCTCCGTCGAACCCAAGGCTGCTGCCCTGGGCGCCCTCGTGTCACGGAAGAAGCCCGATATCGCCTCCACGCACCGACGAGAGGCAGGGGGAGAGGGCATGGCGCAGACCGAGGGCCTGGCCACCGCCCACCACCAGCCCCTGCCGGTGTGCTGCGGGTGGAAGCCTACGGGAGGGGAGGGGGGACCGCAGCGCAAGAGCCACCGCCGCCCATCACCATCCGCGCCAGGCCGCCGCCGTATGCGTCGAGGAGGGGAGAGCCCGTCCGCCGTCCCCCACGACGGCGAGGAAAGGCCCTTGCCGCCGCCACACCCCGTGGGTCTTTGCCCCGGCGGCGCTACCGGCGGCGGCGGTTAGGGTTGGGGGAGGGGGTCGGGAGAGGAGGGGGTCGGGAAGTTACGAGATTCTACTCGCTCGGGAGAGGAGGGTTAGTCTGCAACCATTTGTACCCTAAGAATCATGATTGCTTGTTTGGCAGTGAACAAATCCGCGTGTAAGGCTGTTCAAGTGCCTAATAAGTGTGATGGATATTTTATAGACGACACACCTAGGAGCATCCTTTGTAGGAAAATTGAAATCATAGTCAACTAAATGCATCTAGTACATATAGAGAGGAGTAAGAAGACACTTGTTTTTCTTCTGAAACATAAGGACCACCAAGTATGCGTCCATATCAAATTATAAGATCTACCTTGTTCTGAGTTGTATGTATCTAGATACATTCCAATGTGTCTGTTCGCTCATTCTAGTATGTATATAGTTCACACTAAAATATGCAAAGCTGGACTACACCAAGATAACTTAACACTAATTACACCCAACAATACAAATAACGGTGTTAGAAAATCTTACTCTCTTCTTTTTAGTTTCTTAGGCCCATCTCAAAATAACATATCCAAATTATTAGTTGCAAGTTCATTGCTTTTGAAATAGATGAACGTTAACTACAGTCACAGGGATTATTACGTGGATCTGCTTGGCACTGCCCGGCCCAGGGATTTCGACCTTTCCCTGCAAGCTCTTGGGCTGCCAAGGGTGGACCTGGCACATCTTGAGGCCCGTTTCACGGAGGAGGAAGTGTGGGCCGCCCTTTGTGCGATGCCCTCCAACAAGTTGCCGGGGCCGGATGGTTTCACCTGGGAGTTTTACCGCCATTGCTGGCCCTTGGTCAAGGTGGATGTCATGGCGGCTCTCCTCGAGGTCTGGTTGGGGCGACACCAAGGCTTTGAGGACCTCAATGAGGCTCTCATCACTCTCATCCCTAAGCGAGATGGAGCTCTCGACTCAAGGACTTTCGCCCCATCAGCCTAGTCCACAGCTTTGAGCGGCTATTGACTAAGGTATTGGCGAGACGCCTGGCGCCGGAGATGTCGCAGCTTGTTAGCCCGAACCAGACGGCTTTCATCCGTGGGAGGTGTATCCAGGATAACTTCCTCCTGGTCAAAGAGTCGGCCAAGCTCCTGCATAGGAAGAGGATTCCTTCCTTTCTCCTCAAGGTCGACATGGCAAAGGCGTTTGATTCCATATCATGGCCTTTCCTGCTTAGTGTCCTAAGGCAGCGAGGCTTCGGGCCAAGATGGCTTGGTTGGATTGCGCTCCTGCTGCGCACAGCCTCCACGAGTGTGCTAGTCAACGGAGTCGCCGATGACGCGTTCCAGCATGGTCGAGGGTTACGGCAGGGAGACCCGATCTCGCTGTTGCTCTTCGTCATCGCCATGGAGGTTCTCCAGGCCCTTTTTTCTGCCACGGTGCGGGCGGGGCTGCTTTCGGATCTTGCTGCGGTGGGCCTCCGACACCGCGTCTCCCTCTACGCCGACGACGTGGTGGTGTTCGCCAAACCCGGACGTGGAGAGATCGCGGCCGTTTGGGGTGTGCTCCGATCCTTCGAGGCCAGGTCCGGGCTCCTGGTTAACTACCAGAAGAGCTCCGCCGCGCTGATCTGTTGCTCGCAGGAGGAAGTCCTGGAGTTGTCGGCGACGCTGCCTTGCCCCATCTCTCAGCTCCCATGCACCTACCTCGGCCTCCCCTTGTCGCTTCGGAAGCCACGTAAGGAGGACCTCCAGGCGGTCCTTGACAAGCTAGCGGCCAAGCTGCCGTTCTAGAAGGCCAGGCTCATGTCTCGCGAGGGGCGCGCCGTCTACGTACAGGCGGTGATGACGTCCTCCCTCGTGTATCACCTCCTAGCTCTGGACCTGGATCCCTGGTTTTTCCACGCGGTCGACAAGATGAGGAGAGGTTTCCTCTGGCTGGGCGAGGACGACGCCAAGGGCGGCTGCTGTCCGGTGGCTTGGCGTCTCGTTTCTCAGCCCAAGTCATTGGGTGGGCTCGGACTGCTGGACCTGCATCGCATGAACACGGCGCTGCGTTCGCGATGGATTTGGTTCCAGAAGACGGAGGCTACCAAGCCATGGGCTGGTCTGGACCTGCAGGTTGGTCTGGACTCCTGGGCCCTTTTTAACGCGTCTGTGGAGATCGTCGTGGGCAACGGTAGGGCTGCCCTATTCTGGAAAGACCCATGGCTAGCCGGCCTCATGGCTGGTGCCATCGCGCCAGTGCTGATTGTCAAGCCGGCGCTTCGCAGACGGCGATCCATCCAGGATGGCCTCGCAAACAACACATGGGTGCTCGACATTGCCAGTGAGCTGTCCGTGGACGCCACGGTGCAGTACCTACGGTTGTGGGATGCGGTTCGCGCGGCGGCTGTTGTTTGCGACGAAGACCTTGGTAATGACGTTTTCAGATGGAAGTGGAGTGGAGACGGATCTTTCTCCTCTCGCACTGCCTACAGGATGCTCTTCCATGCACTACTAGGAAAAGCCTTATTGCCGGCGCACCAAAAACGGCTATTGCCGGTGCACCAGAGCCCACCGGCGGGAACAGGCCGGTGGTAATGAGTTACCGCCGGCGCACCAGCTAGTGCGCCAGCAGTAACATGAATTATCCCCGGCGAACCAGGCCTGGTGCACCGGCGGTACGTTTTTTCGAAATTCAAAAAAAAGCCCGATCCAGATCTAGATCTACATCTAGCTCGGGTTCATCTAGCTCGGGTCCTCAAAAACAGTGGCCGTGCGTCGCCTTGTCGTCGTTGCCGCGCCGGTGTAGGAGGAGGAGGAGAATGAGGCCGGAGGTGGTGGTTTAGGAGGAGGAGGAGGATGAGGCCGGAGGTGGTGGTGGTTTAGGAGGAGGAGGAGGAGGAGGAGGAGGAGGAGAAGATGGCCTGAGGTGGAGGTGGTGGAAGAGGAGGAGAAGGAGAAGGCCGGAGGTGGAGGTAGAGTCCCGAGGTGGAGGAGGTTACCGGAGGAGGAGGAGGTCACCGGAGTAGGAGGAGGTCACCGGAGTAGTAGGAGGAGGTGGCCGTCGATGAGTATTGCAAGGAGAAGAGGAGGAGGGAAAGAGAAGAAGGGGGAGAAGTGAGGAAGGAGAAGAGGGAGGAGGGCCAGCTTGAATATATAGTACAGCTTACCGCCGGCGCACCTAGTATGGTGGTGCGCCGGGGGAATTTTTTTCTTTTTTTCACCCAAATCTTAAACCTGAAAAAAGTCCTATTTCTGTTATCCAATTGACGAATCCATTTTTTCACCAAACGGCTGGCCGTTGAATTTGGATAGGAAATTTCGCGTAGATAGATTTTGATATAAAAAAGTTTTTCACCGGAGGTCGTATGCAACCAGAAATCCCGTTTTTACCGAAACATGACGCCATTTTGCATAATATATCGAAATTCATTTTTTCAAATTTTATTTAAAACTAGATTACATAATACATGGGCAGTTCAAAGGATTTTATTTTTTGAATTTTCTACCATTTTATTTTATTTTTTTCAAAACTGAAAAGGCGGTCCACGGGGGGGGGGGGGGGGGGTGGGTGTGGAGAGGGAAAATCATGGCTCCCCTTACCGCCGGCGCACCACTTACCACCGGCGCACCAACATGGTGGTGCGTCGGTAGTAAGGGGCTCGATTTTTTTGACCTGGTCTGGTTCTCTTTGAAATTTATCGCCGGCGCATCTGTCTTGCTTGTGCGCCGGCAGTAAGACACCATCGCCGGCGCGGTGACATATTGGTGCGCCGACACTATTTGCCACTGGCGCATGGTTTTGCTGGTGCGCCGGTAGTGTTATTTCCATCTATAGGTCTTTTCCTAGTAGTGATGGCTCCATCGGGCTCAAGGTGGCGCCCTTGATCTGGGCGTCCTTTGCCCCGCTCAAGCACCGGTTCCATGCTTGGCTGGCGCTAAGGCGACGATGTTGGACTGTCGACCGGCGGCTCAGACGGGGTCTGCCATCCCACACCTTGTGCCCACTCTGCGACATCATCGACGAGACTATCAACCATATCTCCTTGCACTGCAGCTTTGCGCATGGCATATGGCGGGGGCTAGTGCAGCGCCTAGATCTCCCCGACATTGTGCCGGTGGGCAACCTGGGTATAGGCGACTGGTGGGTGCAGGCTGCCTCCCGTTTTGGTAAAGGTAGAAGGAGAGAAGCAAACTCACTGATCATGCTCGCGATGAGGGCCCTCTAGTTAGAGCGCAATGCGCGTGTTTTCGAGAACAAGCACATGGCCATGACCTCCACTCTATCCCTCATGTTAGACGAGTGGACGTCCTGGTTGGTTATCTGCGGCGGGACAACGAGAGAGGTAGAGTAGGCTTCGTAAGACAGTGGTGGTTTGGCAGGGTGTGCGTCGTGTCCCCTAGTGGGTTGTACTATGCGCTATCTTTGTCTCGGACCTTCTTTCGTCCGCTCCTTAAGCTTAATACAATAACGCGCAGATCTCCTACGAGTTGTCTAAAAAAAACTACAGTCACATGAATATCACCAAAGTTTCGTGGAATCAACCAAAACGTGACCATCCATACGTCATTAGTATACGATCCATCATTTAATTAGGTTATTTTTGGCTATTGTGTTTATAGAGCTGACCCTTAGAAAGCAGAAGACATGGATTAAGCTCTTCGCGATTGTATGACTGCATAGTACTAGTATAAAGTACTTCAGGTTGGCGCCGTAGCATTCAGCTCTTGTTTGAAACGTGAGAACCCTCGGTATTTCGGTTTTTTTCTTTGTTGGACTAGCTAATATGGTATTACCAACATGTATGACAAAAGTCAAGAAATAAATTTTAGCCTTCTATATGCCATGTATTGTTCTTGTCTCACCTGTTTTCTTCATACATCATACACATTAACTCGTCTCACATGTAAGCAGCGGCACATAATAAAACATCACCTACTTTGTAGGACTATCATCAAAATAAGTCGGTACCCACTTCTTGTCTAGCGTCTCATGCATTGTTATATAAAGCATCCAAACGTGAAACAAGAAAGGAGAGACACACTAGAAGAGAAACACGAGAAATGCTGTCAAGGTGTGAGAGATGTGGACTATGGACTTTTGATTGTCTTTATTCATGCCGTCTACGTAAGAGTGCGAGGTGTCAGCAAAACGATTGGTACACCCGTTAACGGCCGAGCCTATTACGAGAGGTAGGCGGACGCACGCTCCAATTCATCTTCAATCACGGCATGACTTAGCTGATTGACTGATTCGTTTCGTTGTTCAGTGTATCCTGCTAGGCCTGTGTAGCATGCGTGTAGATCTTGTCGTACTCGTAAGTTGACAACGGTCTGTTTCAGGTAAACACCCCTGATGATTATGAACGGTATGCTAGTCTCTGAGACTCGCTTGATAACCCAATATTATAGTGGTCTCTATAGGATCCTGCCTGCTTAGTGTTTACTATACGCTAGCTGCGCACACATTTTCAGTTCATCTGATTGTATCCTCATTTGTTTGAAGAACGCAATGCTGGCCCATGTCAAATACGATATGAAAATAAATCTGGTTTTCTCTATGGCATGTCCAATGCTGAATGATGTGGCTGATCAGAAAGAAAGATCAAAGATTCACATACATAAAACATAAAAGAATGGTAAATATCATAATACAGTTGCACTAATTATTGACTGCTACAAGTTGATTATTTTAGTGTTCGTATGTCATCTGCATGCATGGCACGCCCAATTTGTGAGTTCTTTCGACGAAGATGGCAACAAGTTGCAGTTCGTTATATTGAATGGCAGTGTTCATATGTTTGTGTGGCAAAATAAATAAATAATACAAATACATCTAAACTAGGATCTATATATAATGGTTGTCTTGTCTGAATTTGAATAACCGATCACCAGTACATGATGAGCTCCGCCTAAAGGGCTCATGTCCATGAGTTTGTCATAACGGGCCAAAAGGTACTAACTGTACCACCAAAATTATAGTTGTCTCTATAGGATCCTGCCTGCTTAGTGCTTACTATACGCTAGCTGCGCACACATTTTCAGTTCAGCCGATTGTATCGTTATTTGTTTGAAGTACGCTATGCTTGCCCATGTCAAATATGACATGAAAATAAATCTGGTTTTTCTCTATGGCATGTCCAATACTGAATGATGTGGTTGATCAGAAAGAAACACTACTAGGAAAACAGTTAGCCCCAACATTACTAGGAGTGGCACATGTCTTAGTGGTGCGTCACTGATAGCAAATTACCAATAGCGCACTAATTTAGGGACGCGGCACTATTTATAGGTATGATTGACCACAACTGTCAAAGTGTCAAACTTACCAATGACGCACCACAGATAGGTGCGCCATTGGTATGTTAGATATCTGCGGCTCACTGCCACATATCGTGAGCCACTCACCTCGTTCTTCCTTTTCTCTCGAATAATTCAGCGCAATGTCTCTTCGAGTGGACTCTCTCTCTCCTCTCTCCAATAATTCTGTCACAACACTACGCTGAACCAATGTGTGCATTCTCCAGAATCCAGAGAGAAAGAAGTGAGAGAGAAAGAGAGAAAGGAGGTGAGGGAGCTAGCGCAGCCGTATCCTCCTTTCCTCCTCCATTAGCATGCATGCATCCTCCATTCATGCACGGCAAGCCTAGAAAAAAAGGCGGCTGCGCAGGACTCCTCGCGAAGTGGCTCGACTTGCTCGTCAGCGCGGCGTTGCCTTCCCACTACCTAACGTACGTAGATTGCCGGCACTTGAAAGTGCCGCCAAATCTACTAAAAGTACCGTAATTGTTTTTGGAGGCACAAAAAAAGTGTTGGATTTGCTTCCGTCGAGATAGCTCTTTGCAGGCACTTTTCGAAAAATGCCGTCAATTGTTTTTTAAGCACTTCCTTGGGGTGATCTCGTAGTTCCTACGGGGTGGAGACAATGGGGTCGGTCCATGGATTTTCCTTCCTTTTGCTACATTTCGCTCAAAGGGTTGAAGGGAGATAGTGCATCAAGTTATTCGCAAGGGCCAACTTGATCCTCTTCCGCAGGGATCCCAGATGAGGGAAGCCTAGGAGAGCCGCCGACTCCAACTATCGTCCATGTACGATCCATACTAGATCTGACCAACTGCCCATCCTACCTCCTCTACCTTTTTGACAGCCCATCTTTTTATCTCAGTAGAGTCTTTCAGTGGCATGTTTCAGTCCTCTTCCCCATTACTTAGAAAAAGTGAGCCACCGGTTCAGGTACAAGATACTATCATTACCGCCTGGACAATTAGACAGCCGAAATGCCACCATTCACTATTTCAGGCACTTTTAAATATGATGCGGAATCTTTTTGCCTGCACTTTCAAAAGATGCCATGAAATTTTATTGCCGGCACTTTTGGAAGATGCCATGAAATCTTTTAGCTGGCACTTATAAAAATGTCATGAAATTTTTTTGCCAGTCCTTTTAAAAGATGCTATGGAATCTTTTTTCTGGCACTTCTGAAAGATAATAAGAAGTGAGTCTAACTTACTTGTTTAGGGAAGTGGATGTACAACCCAGCCATCTAGGTTCAAGTTTCCAAGAACACGAATTTGGGTTCTTATTATTTTAAAACAAAATCACTGTAGGGGTTTCCCCTACCGTATTCCTTTCAACAAAAAACTTTTGAAAGATGACTTCTATTATATTGTAAGGCTATTTTCAGTATATATTCCGCATCCCAAATTACAGGATACCAAATTTAGAATCAGTATATGCAGTTATCATGGTGATGCAACCAACAGGTCTAGAACCAACATTTGGAACATTGTCCAGAAACAATATTTAGAACATGCTCTAGTGCCTCGGCTGTTAAAATTACAGTGAATTCCACAAATTAATAATAACGATAGCAATTGTGGTAATTCCCTTCTTCCTAGCGTCACCTATATCTCACCTAGCTGCTCCCCAGCAGCAGCTCGACGCCGCACCAAGCAGAGGATCACCGGCCGACGACCCTCAGTAGAGTAGCACGCTGGCCTCCACCCAACATCAGCTCGCTGGTCGCTGCCCCCCTTGATCCTACTTGCACAACGCCTCACCACTGACGATCTGCAGAAGCAGCAACAACGCATCCCAGTTTTCTCATTATTCCTGATATGAAACTTGCAGTCATTGACTCATGGTTCTTCCCGACCTGAATTTCAGTCCACCTGAAAGCATCATACATGAAGAAGATCAACATGAAGGTATAATCCGAATTCTGTAGTTTCTCTGAATTTCATCTGAATTTATTCAGTAGACAAGTTGCAGATTGTTTTGCTTTCCTTTCTCTGAATTTAATTAGTAGACAAGTTCCAGAATACTGCTAGAATTAGTAAATCATGTTCTCCGAATCGATATTACCAAGAAGTCAAAAAATGGAGGTACTCAATGAAGGAGTATGAAATATGGATGGAAAAAAATCATCTCTACTGTCATGTGCTAAATCGTCTCTGAATCTCAGTATCCATAGTGAATATGTATATAAATTCAGAGAAAGTTCATAGAATATGATGATCAAGCTAGTGCAGATGGAATGATCAAGATAGTGTACAGTACAGATAGTAGGCATGTGCATCGGTGCATGAGTATTTAAGCACCGTCATGAAAATTACTTGGAAACCAATACATGAGTAGGTAAGCATCATCACGAAAATGCCCAGATTAGTAAGCCAGGATAGTGTCAGAGGCCTAAAAACAGATGAGGCACCAAGCATGTGAAGGGAACATGAGGTGCCATATTAGTAATTTCTACATATGTAAACCAACGACCTTAGAGCATCTTCAGTCGCATCCCCCAAAGGGATTTGGGGCGCGCCGGACAAAAAAACCGTTCCAGCCGCGTCCCCAAAGCCGCTTTTTGTCTGGCGCGCCCCGATACGGTGTCCGGCGCCCCGAGGCCGTCCCCGCCCCACAGGGGACGCTCCGGGCACGCCGGACACAACGAACAGCGAGGCGGGCTCCCACATGTCGGCGACTATTTCCATAAAACGTTGGTTCGCGCCTTTTTTCTCGTCGCTCCTTCCCTCCCGCGCCTCCCACCCCTACGCCGTCGCTGGATTTGCCGATCGTTTCGATGACTGATCTCTTCTGAGAGTCGGCACCGTCGTCGCGGCTGGCACTCTCGCCGGTCGTTCCGCCGCTGCAGCTTCACCAGCACGTCCCAGGCGGCGTCAAATCCGCCCCGCCTCCGCGCACACAAGGTGCTCGACGACTTGCCAGGTACGTGCGATTGGCCGATGTTCGTTGCGTCGTCTGCCGCGGCACAGTTTTAACCATTGATTTTGCTTCAGACATGGATAGCAACGACGAGATGATTGCCTTACTGCTGGAGGACGAGCAAGCCTTCGACGACGACCTCCGGGAGCATTTGCTGATCATCGCGTCCCTTCAGGACGTGCTTAACGCCGAGGCGGAGAAGAGGAAGAGGCCATGCCGCGGAGGATCAAGGCCGAGGAGAAAGAAGTCGAAGCCCCGACAGAGGATGGAGGGGCATACCATGCTGCACAACGACTATTTCGCAGATGACGCAACACATGCCGACAATTTTTGGCGCCGGTAAAGGATGAGCAAGGGTTTGTTCATGAATATCCTCCACGGTGTTCGAGAGTTCGACCCCTACTTCAAGCTCAAGCATGACGCTGTAGGCGATGTCGGGTTCTCGTCGATTCAGAAGTGCACCGTCGCCATGAGGATGCTTGCATACGGAGCACCTGCCGATACATAGGACGACTACCTTCGCATGAGTGAGTCTACTGCCATTGAGTGCATGTACAAGTTTTGTAGAGCTGTGGTGGGAAAGTTTGGCAAATACTACTTGAGAGGGCCAACTGAAGAAGAGACTGCAAGGATCATGGCACAAAATGCTACCAGAGGATTCCCTGGAATGCTTGGAAGCATCGATTGCATGCACTGGTCATGGAAGAACTGCCCGTTTGCTTGACAAGGTATATACAAAGGGCGTCATGAATATTGCATTGTGGTGCTTGAAGCTGTGGCAGATTATGACCTGTGGATTTGGCATTCTTTCTTTGGCATGGCGGGATCACACAATGACATCAACGTGTTGCAGCAGTCTCCGGTGTTCAACAGACTAGTGGAAGGGCATGCTCCACCATGCAACTATGAGATCAATGGCCACCAATATACCAAAGGCTATTATCTAGCCGATGACATATATCCAACATGGGCCACTTTTGTCAAAACAATATCGAATCCAAGAATCCCCACTTTGCTGCGCGACAGGAGGCTTGCAGGAAGGATGTCGAGCGGGCATTTGGTGTGCTTCAAGTTCAATTTGCAATTGTCCGTACCCTGCTCTAAGCTGGTCTCACGACCAAATGTGGGAGGTGATGCAGGCTTGTGTGATCATGCACAACATGATCATCGAGGATGACCGCAAGAATCATGCCAGGACACATGTTGGTTCCTATGAGTGTGAAGGCCCTCTTGCGGAGGTTGATCATGAGTTGCCTGCGGATTTTGCTGATTTTCTCGCCATGCACGCAGAGATCCATGATAGCAATGTTCACGAGCAACTTCAAGCTGATCTCGTTGAGCATTTGTGGAGGATCAAAGGATTATCAGCAAATGCCGCGACACATTGATCTAGCCCTATTTATTTACATTTGTTTAGTTGTTTTATTGTTTGTTGTATTTTAATTTGAAAACAATATCCGCAAACATATTTATTTGTATGCTATATTTAATAAATGGTTGAATCCTTATTTAATGTTTGCTGGTGGCGTTTGGGGGACGCGACTGGGGAACGACTCCCAAACGCGGCACGAACAAAACACGTCCCCCAAACGCTTAATCCGACGCCGTTTGGGGGACGGTTTGGGGGACGCAACTGGAGATGCTCTTATGTTCCAAAAGATTCACTTGGAACACTTGGAAAAATTTGCGACTGCTGTCTTGTCACTATCTGTCAATCAACATTGTTCTGGCCTCTAATAAGAAAACATCATAGTAAATTCAAATAAGAAAACATTACTCTTAACACTCAGAGTAGTACCGACTCAACCTATGAAGCTCAAAACTGAATTTGGAAACACCAAGTAGAAGGTCAACCAATTTTCTATAATACTAGAAGATTTTAAATTTCAAAGTACTGTCCATGTGTTCCTGTAAAGCTAATTCAAGCATGGAACTCAAGCTCATCGATACATGGAAACTCTGAGTACCAATGTTGACCTGGATCAAGTTGAAATCGACTGAAGTGTGTGCAATGATACTTACAAGCATACCAAGTCTGTCAGATGACTTATTTCATCAGTAATGAAACCTTTCAATCCTTGACTTCCAAGATCCCTGTCAAGGCAAATTAATGAACACAAGAGTTAATAGCAGTAACCATATCAACTTTTCACGAGATATAACAAGCATGCACTATACAATTTATTTTTGAAGTCTACTGAATGATACTTCCAATATGAAGTTTCGTTCAAGACCACATAATGTTACTGCTGCGCTTATTATCATGTAGGACAATGCACTTTTATCAACTAGCACTAAATTAGAACAATTCATAGACCAGTGGTCCAAAGTAAAATCAGTGGCATAGTGTTACTGTTGCATTATTCTGCACTAAAAGCAGAGAATGTAGATACACAAGATTTAATTCTCTATGAAAGAGATACGCATATATGCACAGCTCAAAAGAAATGACATTACTAAAGAAGAATATGCTTGTAATTTCGTGATTTGAAAGCCCAGTAGCTATGCTTAGCTCAACTATATGGATACCACAGTAGATATCAAAAACAGAGCCACCATGTCTAGTAGGAGTAGAAATGTAGAATACAAGAAAGTTGTTGGGATTAAGACAGATAATTATGGTACCAACTAAAATAATAATTGTACATCAGTGAAGTGTTGAAAAAAAAAACATGAATGTGACTATCAGACTGCCTGAAAGTAAGTTGTTGGATTTTGTAAGTAAGAAACTAGTACTGGGAAAGACGTGAAGCATAGGAAAGTTCGATATCAGATTTTCAACTAGATGAATCAAAATACACATATCACTATATCAGACAGTTATCCAAGGCGTGAAATGGAGTACAAGTTTCAGACTAGTTATACTTGAGGGTCAAATGATGATCGATTTTGGAAGAAATTATCATAGAAGATAGAAAAAAAGTACAAAAATGGAAAGCATCAGACATGCTAAAATACAAAAGAGTGAAAATTTAAAAGTTAGTAACTACTCTCATTAATATTAATATTATGATTTAGGACACATAGTCCTGAAATATGCATAGATTGATGTGCATGATTCTTCAGAAATGAAGAACATCCAAATGTTCATCCAAATCATATAGAGTAAAAACTCGTGCACAAAGAAGTGAACAGTCAACTAACAAAATGTATGCAGCAATGCACTCTTATCAAATACACAATATAGCTACAGTGGACATGTTATGTGACTAGCACATAATGATCAAATACACAATATAGCTACAGCTAAGGAAACAATTATCTGAGGTGGAACTACATTCAGAGCCCATAAATCTTCTTAACTAGTACACACAAAAAAATTCAGATATGATACTCAAAGAATTAGACAGGCCATAATAGAATGGAAAGATATCAAATAATTTCAGAAATTACCAATACCTAACTATCACGATCTACTACAAGAGCCACGAGGTGTAGAAAACCCAAGTGGAGGCAGATGCAGAGGTACAGGACCATGAGCAAGAGGATCCCTAACGGCGCGGTCTCCTGCGGCAGAAGTGTAGTGGATGGCATGGCCGCAGCCGCAGCCGCGATCCTCGGGCTACATCCCTCTGACTCGAGGCGACGCCACTCTCTTAGAGCATGTCTAACAGGCCCCGTATTTTTTCGCCCCGTATAACACGAGTAAAGGGCCCTGTATCCGGTTTTCGCCGGCCAAAAACTCGGACGAGCTAGCAGAGCCCGTATCCCCACCCCGTAAAACAGAATATTCTGTTTTACGGGGTGGGGATACGGGCTCTGCTAGCTCGTCCGAGTTTCCGGCCCCTCAAAACAGGGTGTTTTGACAATTTGGATATTAAAACCAACACAACATTCACATAAAATAAATGTTTTACATCACACAATAATCGTCATAATTATTACAATAAATGTTCTAATGGAAGAATTAAACAAATAACAATTGTTTCACACATACAAGAATAGGAAATGAATGTTTCACACATACAACAATGGGAAATGAATGTAAAAACTCATTGGCCATGCAACTGCCAATGGTGATCAATTAGATCTTGGGTGAGCTGGTGATGAGTCTCGGCATTTTCAATGCCTCGATGAGCTGCAAGAAAAGCTTCAATCCGATCAGGGTTCCTCTCGGGCTGCACTCGGGTGCCAACATTGTCATAGAAACATGGCAAGTTCAAACCTCTTTCATCTTCAATGATCATGTTGTGAAGAATGACACAACATGTCATGACATCAACAAGAGTTTCCTTGTCCCAAAACCTAGCAGGACCCCGAACAATTGCAAACCTTGCTTGCAAGACACCAAAAGCTCTCTCAATATCTTTGCGGCATGCCTCTTGATTTTTTGGTGAAGCAAGCTTCCTTTCTTGTCAAAGCCCTGTCCTTTTTCTCTTTTATGGACTTGACAAGGGTTGCATAGTTAGGGTAAATACCATCTGTGAGATAGTATCCCATGGTGTACTCATTGTTCATAACTTTGTAGTTACAAGGTGGAGCTTCACCCTTAACTAGTCTTGCAAACAAAGGGGATCTATTCAAGATGTTGATGTCGTTGAGTGTCCCCGGCAATCCAAAAAAAGCATGCCAAATCCATAAGTCTTGAGAGGCCACAGCTTCAAGAACAATGGTAGCATCACGGCTTTTGCCACAATACATTCCATGCCATGCTTTTGGATAATTTTTCCATGTCCAATGCATGCAATCCAAACTACCAAGCATCCCCGGCCACCCCCTCTTTTCATTGATCTCCATGAGCCTTTTTGTATCATCCTCATTTGGAGCTCGGAGATACTTCTCTCCATACAACTTGATCACCATCTTGGCAAACATACGCACGCAATCCGTGGTTGTTTGCACACCTATGCGAAGGTACTCGTCGGTATAATCTGCTGGTATACCGTATGCAATAACCCTCATGGCGGCAGAATTTTTTTGATATGGGCTAAATCCCATGACTTGGGCAGTATTTCTTCTTTGCTTGAAATAATCGCAATTTGCCTCGCAATTTTTGACGATTCTCTCGAACAAAGACCTACGCATTCGGTACCGTCTACGGAAGAGGCGGGGAGGATAGGTCGGTACCTCGGCGAAATAATCTTGCATCAGCTGTTCGTGGCCGAGCGCGCGGTTCCGCGGAATGCACATACGCCCCATCACGGATCCTTTCCGCGGATCCAGCAGCTTCATGCGGTCCTCCGTTTGCTTCAAGCCGAACAGGAGCACCATCATCTCCGTCTCGTCGTCGTTGAGCAACTCGTCGATGTCGGAATCATCGGAATCCGACGACGACCAATCGGTCGACGTCGCCTCCAAATCCGCCATGTGCACATCCTCCGAAGCCATCTACCACGGGGTACCATACATCAGCCCGAAATCCGACCAATTTACCGGCGGCAACGAAGAAGAACGCGGCGGAATACTCACCGGCGACAAACGGCGGAGAAGACCACGGCTGGACGGCGGCGACGCGCGCGGAGGGACGCGGAACTTCGGCGGGGGTGCGGCGGAGGTGCGGCGGGCGTCGACGCAGGTCGCGGCTCGGCGGACGGCGGAGGGGCGCGGATCTGACGGATCCCGGCGGCGGCGCGCGGGTGGCTGCGGCGGCGCGCGGGGGGAAATGGATGGGGACAACTGAAATGTCCGCGCGCGCTTTCGGAATTGGGATAGTGGTTTCGCCCACTATCCCCGCTCCCACCCCGCACAAGTAGAGGGCGACGACCCGCCCCGTAGTCCAAAACAGCAAAAAACGATGCGGGGGACGTTTTTACGGGGCGTGCTAGACGGCCGGATAGACGCGAAACCCTCAAATCGGCGGTTATTATACGGGTTTGCCCCTTTTACGGGGTCTGTTAGACCTGCTCTTAAGTAGGCTTGTGGCAGATGCGGTGCAGCCTCCAGCACAGTTCCTCTAAGCGCGTTGCATCTGCCTTTCACTGACGAATGGAGGCGGTGTCAGCGAACCATTGCCGGCAGGGGCGGTATGGGGTGCTGCCTCTCTCCTCACACCAACAGCGATCTTAAGATCAAAAGCATCATATGGTCTGGTTGATAACAGTGTACCTTCACCCGGACACGGCGTTTGATCGAACATCAAGCGCGCGAGGACGGCAAGGAGCCTCCAATGTACCGCAGAGCAACCGAGCGAACCATGATGCTGAACGAAATCCTCACTCTCGCCGGGCTCGTTCCACCTGGTCGGGGATTAGCCAGCGCAGCGCCAACCAAGCCCCGCCTCCCGGCAGTCCGCTGCCCACCGCCATGGCCTCGAGCTCACAAGCCCGCGATGGTGCGATGAACCTGTGCGCCTCTTGGAAGAGCGTCGTGGGAGAGCGCATAAGAAGGGCTATTCGGCGAGGAGGGACAGCCGGAGATGCAGCCAGAGGCGCATGCGCGGGAGCCGTGCCGCGAGCCCTAGGTCCACGGCTAGGGTTTCATGTGCGCGTGCGCGTGGGCGATGGTGAGCGCCGCAGCGGTGGGGAACCGAGGGAGGATATGGCGATGTACTAGTTCAGGCTAGCGGCGGCGGATTCGGCCGCCGGCGGCGACATCGCGTGCACGCATGTCTGATGAGAGAGGTGTAGGACCTTTCTTCCTAAGTTATTCTTTCAAGGAGTTTTTCAGAAAATTAGCAAACAATGCCGGCACTACTACGATGTAATGCCGCTGTTCCATCATACGGCGGTTCTCAAAATGCCTGTAATCACGCCAATATTGCCGGCACTTTCTTAAACTGCCTACATAGTTGCAAACATTAGCGGCACTTTCCAAACTGCCTAAAATTAACTCTACATCAACGGCAGCTTTAAGAAAATGCCCAAGAAGCTAGCATTAGAGCAAGTACAATAGAGTCCAGTCAGCTGACTATAAAACATTAAATAATATATTTTAGATGACTTGGATGAGAGAGAAGGGGAGAGCGAAAGAAGGTGAGCTCTTATGCAATAGTCAGCTCTTGCCGTGCTCCTAGGCACTATGTGAGAGTGAAAGGTGGGCCATATGTTAGTAAAGTTATAGCCAACTATTGTACATGTTAGCTATGGTGACTACAAATGACATGATATCTTGTTATAGCCAGCAGTTGGCTATATTATTGAATTGCTCTTAGTGGCAGTTTCATAAAACGCCGTTCCCTAAACTACCGGTAATCCGGGTACGTGAGGTAGTGTCTATAGCTGCTCTGTGCTCGCGCAGCGGTGCCCTCCCCATCCGCTCCATGCTCGCGTGGGGACACCCTCCCCAGATGCTTCATGCTCGGTGGCGGCGGACCTCCCTTGCAGTTGCCGGCCTGCCCCACTATCGTGTGCTCCATGGCGACGGACCTCCCCCGCGGCGATGGCCTCCCCTTCCTTGCTCTACAAGACACGCGGAGGCGATTGCGGCGTGTGCTCTAGTTCATCCCTCCCCCGCTAACTGAGGGAGTGCGGCATCGAGAATGAGCAGCTCGGCAGGGAAGCGATGCGCTGGACAAAATCCGGCTAGCTGGCTCCTCCAATCGCCGGAGGCGTGGCCCGCTCACGCAGTGGACAAAGAGGCCTCGACCTCCTTGCCTTTCCCATGTTGTCGAAAAGACTTTTGTGTGAGCGAAGGGAATATTCTTGTATGTCACCCGTGGTCAGTTGGCATCTAAATTTTAAATCGTAAAAAGTGTAGCAATGGCGCACCCTAAAGTGTGCCACTAGTGCAAATATCAGTGGCGCAATAGGAGGTGTACGTGCCGCCGGTGCGCCACTAATATCAAAAAACATTGGGCTATTGGTAGCTGTTTTTCTAGTAGCGAAAAATCTAAGATTCAAATGGCCAAGAACATAGCAGAGAGGTAATACAATTGCAATAATTATTTTCTGCTACAAGTTGATTATTTTATTGTAAGTATATCATGTGCATGCATGGTACGCCCAATTTGTGAGTTCTTTCGGACGAAGCTGACAACAGGTTGCAGTTCGTTATATTGGGTGGTAGTGTTCATCTGAACTTGCAGGATATGGATACAATTTCTTTTTCATATAGTTTATTCCTTATTTACACTTTTTTTATTAAGGAACACTCGGAGCCTTTTTTTGCGAATAGGACACTGGCATTAAAAAATAAATCGAACGGTACAAAGCAGGCCAAGAAAAATGAAAATTACAACGAGATCCTTGAGAAGCCCTTCATCTTCAACGAGATCCAACAAATATGTCCAATGAAAAATAAAAAAAATAAAAAAAGATAAAAATACCACACCACGGTGATCAGTCACACGCTGCAACAACACTTCAATAAATACCAAAGACATCACCCGGATTACAAAAAAGTCTCTCCAAAAGCAACACTTCTGAGAAGAAAACAATGCACAAGCGTTATCATCGTCTAATCTAAGATCTTAGATTTTAACCCTATACAAAGTCAGAGTTTCCCAAAAAATGTTTTCAACAAGGCCATGTTCAAGTACAACCAAGAAAGTCCAGGGCTTGGGTTTTACCCCCGGAAAAATACGACTCGATGCGCGAGGAGCTCCACGCTCGAGGAGCTTCACCAAAACTGAATTCCTCCGGTGCTATCGCTCTCACTTGCCGAGGCCGTTGCTGCATCTGATACATAGAAAAGTAAGAAACTGAAACATAAGGACCACACATTAATACATGTTTCAGTGGCTGAACTACACTAAGATGACTATTGGAAAAGCCAACAACAATAAAAATGATTCTGTTAGAAAAAGCCACCATCCCATTTAGGTGGCTCACACCAACGTGAATGTAGCTTTCTCCCTTCCTTTTAGTTTTTGGACTCCCAACAAAAATACTCCCTCCATCCCCATTTAGGTGGCACACACGTTATTTAATGTTCAAGTTTAACCAATAATCTGACCAAGTAAACATGAATTATATGACAAAATAATTATAGTACTCTATTCACATTCGGATAAAATTTCTATATGTATGTGGTTTATGATGACTAATGTATTAAGGGTTAAATTGCCAGTCAATGTTAGTTCATGGAAAGCAAGGGTGCCACCTCAAATGGGGACGGACGAAGTACTTCCAAATTTTTAGTCCTCTTGTAAGTTCCTTCTTTTCTGAAATGGACAAACATTAACTCTAGGTCTATAGTCACATGAATTTCTATCTAATACCAGTTCTTAATGTAAAATCAACCGAATTTATGATTTCTCATTTAGTTAGGTCCTATCTGGATATTGTGATTTAAGAGATGGATCTGACAAACCAAAAGAGATGGAGCAAGCTACTCGCGATTGCACTACTGTATCTTATTAGTACTATTGTAAAGGGAAATATCTCTAAAGTTGGTATGCAAAATTCAAATTTTGTTTGAAACGCGATAACCTTAGTTTTGGTTTTTTATTTGTCGTACAGACTAATACGGAGTACCATACTACCAGCATGTATGGCAGAAGTCAAGAAATCAATTCCAACCTATTGGCCATCCATTATTCTTGTTTCATCTACTTTCTTGATAGCAGGTACTAACCCGTCCTCATCTGTAAGTAGCAGTACATCATAATACATTACCTACTATATACGACTATCATCAAAACAACACTACTTGTGTTGTAACTTGTATGTACTATTAGCCTACCCCCTTCTCTTTTGCTCCCACACTTTGTTATATAAAGTATCCAAATGTAAAACGCGTGAGGAGAAACAAAATAGAAGATATATAGAAATGCATTGGGACATGCCCTCGAGGCGTCATTTGACTGTCTTTATTCAACTGTCTACGTAAGACTGGGATGTGTCAGCAAAATGGTTTCCACATCGATCAAGGTCCAAACTCAGTACATCATGCAAGGGGATGCTTGAGCTCATAGAACTGGTTTAGCCGGCGCCACATAAACAAGCTTCTCGCGACATGGTAAATAGACTTCCAAAATTAAGTGGGCCTCGTAGACTCGTTCCGTGTATCCTGCTCGGCCCGCGTAGTCAGCGGAAATGCATGCGATTTTGTCTAGCTGACCACCGCGTGTTCGGCCACAATCCCTGTTCGTCTAGCTGGCAACCATCTGTTCCACGCAGGCAAACTTTGTACTCTCGTGGTCGGTCGATGGCAGCGAACAGGCTCGCTTGACATCCCAATATTTCTTCATCCAGCTTACATTACTTTAAACACACATTTTTGTTCCGTTTACCTGATTTTATCCAAAAACTTTTGATGTAGTATGCTGGCCTCTGCGAAATACACGATCCATAAATAATCTGGTTCTGCTCTATGGCACATCCTGCTACCAAATGCTTTGGTTGATCATAAAGAAAGACCATGGATCTACACTCGTAACAAATAACACGAATGACGAAGAACACGACATGGAAGTACTCGGGTACTAGTAATCAACTGCTACGAATGACACACCTATTTTGTTATTTTAGTGAGATATGTTTGTGGAAGCTTTAATGTTTGTGTCTGTCTTCTCTTAATTTGAAGAAATAACAACTTGTACATGGTGATCTCTACCTAAAAGGTCTCAGTTTCATGGTTTAATCAGCACAGGCCTCAAATGATTGGTCGAAAATAAGAGTTTCATCAACTGACATTTGGCAACTAGCTCGTGACGAGTCAGCCTCACAGACCCATGCTGTGCCGCCTGCGGAGAGTTCACGAGAAAGCTATGTGAACGAGTATGTTAAATAAAAATGGAGGAAGAAGCTTTGCTTTATCCATTAATTAATAAGAAGATGCCTAATTAATTAGCAAAAAACCAGGAGAAACAGTACAATAAAGCCAATACCCATGGGGCCATGCCCAGAATCTCGAAACGCCACTCCATCAGGAACATATGGCATTAACCACCGCAAAGATAAGACGAAATGGCTTCCTTCTCCTATCAACTTCTTTCTATCTTTCAATTGGCATCCCCTTTCCTTGTTGGGCTTTCTCGCTAGTAAACAATAGTTGTATTTTGATTGTTGATGGAATCACCGCATGTACAGATTGAGGAATTCTCTCACCAGAAGAATATATGGCTTTCGATCGAGTAAAAGAGCGCGCGCTTTCCCTGACATGCTTCTATCGTAAGAGTAGACATGCGAAACTTGAACGCAAATGAAGAAACAATCCCTTCGAGGAGCCGCGGCAAAGCAACGCCAATGACCAGCATTGATGGCAATCACGTCGCCCGCACGACACGAGGTCGACACCGTAATTTGTAGCCTATAACTCCAATTACTTACTTTAGTAATGGTTTGATAGGATCTCCCTGACTGCCTAAGCGAGCATCAAAAATTGCTTCTCATGGTCATTGTGGTTTGCGGAGCATATTGAAGAAAACTGGAATTGGAGAATATTGGGTTCCATGCCTGAAAAAGGTGGGCACTTATGTTTGAACCACACTAATTTGTGCATTTGGAACCTTGTCAATCTGGCACATCTCTCTTTCCTTCTTTCTCTTCCTACGTGGTTAAGTGCCAAATCCGTTCGTCTAACGTCTTCACCGGCCACCAAATAAAACACGAGGATCGTCTTTTTCAGCTCTGCAAAATATAAAAGAAAATGATAAAAAAAATTAAAAATAAAATGTTTGGAGATTCCTATATGTACGCAACCTACTATTAGAAAAAATTAACAAATTTAAATTTCGACTTTTTTTGCATAAAAAGTTTAGGAAAAGGTAAAATGGCATTAACTTTTACATACGACATCGGAAAAAACGTATAATATATCAAAATAATCGTGGGAAAAAGTTACATTCAATTCTACCGGGGTTTACCTGGTTAGCCAATTTTTAAATTCCAAATGGAAATATGAAAGCAGGAGTATTTTATTTTTCACCAGAAATTCAGGATTTTATATTTTATATTTTAAATTTAAATTAACAATTCCTTCCTGCATAAAGATTACTATTACTTAACCATAAAGGTTAGTAAAATTTTAGATTTACAAATTTTCAGGTTTTTTATTTTGCAAAAACAAATTAAAATTTAAAATATATTTAAAAAGTAAAAAATAATTAAAAATTTATTGTTTATTTATTTATTTAATATTATTTTTACATATTTACTTTTGTTTATTAAAGTAATCATGTGGAATGCAAACAATAAAGAAGTGTGATGTCGTGACCAACATGTTAATAGGATTGATATGATACTACTATGAATAACATGCGCGCGAAGCACTTGGAAGTGAGATGGGTAGGAACTTGAAAGTTAAGCGTGCTAGTGGTAGAGTAGTGGGAGGATGGGTGACCGAGCGGGAAGTTTGACCACAAGTAAATAATTTGACTAGAGATAAATGTAGTTAGACTAAACTTGTCAAATAACTAAAATATTAAAAATTCTAAAAGATAGATAAAAAAGAGAGCGAAAAAATAGATAAAAATATTGATATAAAAAAGTAGCACTGGTACCCTTAGTAGACCGGTACCAAATGTGTCCAGCTCCGCGGGTTTCTCCGTACCCACGTGGTGGCACCTTTAGTACCAGTTCGTAAGAAACCGGTATCAAAGGGGGAGGCTTTAGTCCCGAATCTTTAGTACCTGTTCCAAAAGCCTTACTAAAAGCTCTCTGAAACCGGTACTAAAGGAGGATTTTTCTAGTAGTGTACAGACATGGCGCAAACATGCTGGTACTGAGAAACTACGTTACATACAACCAGGAGATCCCCAGGTGTACAGGGAACTAATTATCAGAAGGAGAGCTGTGTTCCCGCTGAAAAAGATTGAGAATTCCTCTAGGATAGCGATTGAAAAAATATCGACGTAGGGTCTTTTTTACTTTTATTTATTATTTTTAAAATCTAGCTTCCTTGACGCGAGCAAAACCACTCCTCGGTATTTACAGTGCTGACTAATACGGTACTATCAGCATGTATATATGACGCAAGTCAAGAAACCAATTCCAGCCTTCTAGGAGTAGGTTATTCATTTTCATCTATTTTCTTGATATATGCACCACGCCAACTCATCTATAAACAGCAGTACACCATAATTCATCACCTACTATGTACGACTGTCATCAAAACAACAATACCTGTTTTGTACATACAATTCGCTACCCCCTCTCGTTTGTTTCCAATCTTTGTTATATAAAAATCATCCAAATGTGGAACAGGAAAGACAAAATAAAGCAGGAAAGAAACACATGGGAAAACATCGTCTAGATGGGAGAGCTGTCCACCATGGCCTTTTGATTCATGCTATGTACTAAGAGTGGGAGGTGCCTCCGCCCAACTGCACTGAAGCGATATTTTCGCTCCGCTTTCCCCTCCTCCTTCTACAGTACATATAGAGGCGAAACCGGAGGCGACCGCGTCCCTCCCGTCGAGCGCCGGCGAGGCCGGTGGTTCCCTTCCCCTTTGCTTGCTGCCTCGGCAGCGGAAGGGTGGGGGAACCCCGGTTCTCTATGTCCGGCTTGTAGATAGGGTTAGGGTTAGGTTTTCCAGGGGCGTTGGCGTGGTGGAGGTGTCAACGCCGCGTCGGAATAAGATGCTGAGGTTGCTCCCCCACCATGGCGTCCCTCGGGGCGGCGTGACGCAGCCGGTGGTGTCAACTTTGCTCCTGATTTCTCTCCGCCGTGATGCTCTGCTTCGCGGCCGGCGACAAATCCGGATGCTTGGTCTTCCTGCCGAGGGCGTTGCTGCGGCGGTGGCATCCTCGGGTTCGGATTTTGTTCTCCGTCTCCGCCGTCGTGGTGGCGCTTGCTCCGGCGCTGCTGTGGAGATGGGGAGTTTGTACAGGAGCTGGTCCGGGCTGGCTTCGCCGGCGGTGGATCGGGAGACGGTGCGATCTGCTCGGGTGGTTGGCGTTGGTGGCCGGCGGACCTGGCTTCATCCCTCGACGGCGTCGATGGGTTGTTCTGGGTCCGGAGCTCGACGACAGACTTGGGGCGTGGCCCCGACCGACGTTCCCCAACGACAAAGGTGTCGTCTTCGGCGACCCACTTTTGAGGTTCACAAAGCTACTGCAGCGATGGAGTCCCGTCGAGCTCGGGGAGTCTGGTTTCCATCCTCCCTCCTTCCGGTGGCCACCGCGGCGACGTCGGAGTGGGGCGGCGGTTGGCGGTTCAGATACAGGGACCTGCAGGGAGTTCATTGTAATTTTCCTTTTTTCGAGGTCTTGTTCGCATTTGTGTGGGTCCACGTGGTCTTCTGGTCCCTTCTAGTGTGTGTACGTGTCTTGTACTCAGGTTAGCTAATATAAATGGATACGTACTTTCCTCAAAAATAAGAGTGGGAGGTGAAAAATGAGTTCCACGGCTGTTAGTGATTGAGGTTAATATGGGGTGGAGGAGGACGCCGCAATCTTTCGTGTGGCTTCAGTCTGTGCCACGCAAATCAGTTTCACGACTTGATCGACAGTCTACCGAAATTAAGTTGGCGTCCGAGAATAGTTCTGCCTATATTGCTAGGCCCGCGTAGGCAGCCAAAACACAGGGCATGCCGCGGCGCCCCACGCTTTGTCTGACTGGCTTCCGTGCAGCGCCCCGCTGTCTTCCCACGGCAGCGGCCAGCTCGCGGCGATTTACGCAAAAATAACCCAAAACTAAAAGAAAAAGCACAGACTGACCCTCCGGCGAAACTATTTCACGGATCTAACCCTTTTGTGTGGCGCCCCTCTCACGGGCGCCACACATGCCAATGTGGCGCCCCTGGCGCTGGCGCCACACACCCATCCGACGTGTCCCGTCGACGCTGAGCTGGTGACCCCGGTCCGACGTGGCAGCACGAGTGGCGCCGCTCTCGCCGGCGCCACACTTTGAAAGTGTGGCGCCCGTGGCAAGGGCGCCACACATTCACTTAAGTTTGGGCCGCGCGCGCCCCCAGCCTGACCCTTCTTCTTTCTTTCTTTCTCTTCTCTTCTCCTCCCTCCCCCCCCCAGCCCGGTTCTCTCTCTCCTCCCTCTCCCCCCACCAAATCCACCACCAAATCGTCAGATCTGTCCGTGGAGATCGTTCCCCATCCATTTGTCAAGGTAATCTCCTTCAAATCTTCTCCATTCATCCACTAATTTCATAGATCGGGCTAGATTTGGACATGAACCCTAGACATGTTTTTTTTTCTTTTGTGCACTCTATATTGTATTGTTTGTGTTGGAGATGGTAGCCTCATGTATGCATGTGTTTGAACCATAGATTTGTAGAAATCTACATATGAAATTTCACATGTATGTGTATGAACTCTATGTATGTATGTGTATGTATGTGTATGAACCCACATGTATGCCTAGTATTTGTGATGGAGTAACTCATATTTGTTAGTGGAATGGATCGTAATATGGTTCAAAAATGTAAACATGTAGGATGGCCGGTCCCGGTGGACGGGGAAGGGGCCGCCGCGGTCCTGGGCGCCCCCCGGGCCGGGGAAGGGGCCGCCGCGGTGGAGCAGCAAGGGCCCCACGGTCACCGTCACCTGCATCCTCCTCGTCTTCGCATGAGGAACGCTGCTTCGAGTTCCTCCTCCGCATCGACGACGACCCACTCGGCATCAAGCGGCTACCGGACAAGTTCGCCGAGTTCGTCGACGGCCACGAGCCGGCGCACTTGCAGCTACGGGAGGCTAGCTGCAACTTCTGCCGCTGGTCCGTGGAGGTACTGTTCGATGGGCAGGGCAAGATGTACTTGCACACGGGGTGGGACAAGTTCGCCCGTGACCTCCACCTCGAGCCCGGCTGTCAGCTCACCTTCCTGTACGAGGGGGACGGCGAGATGATCGTCAAGGTGTTCGACGACACCGCCTGCCGTGTGCACTACCCCCACACCGGCGAATCCGGCTCCGACACCGATAGTTAGATCGTCGAGTGTTGTCAACTCTATGTTCGTTGCTTCGTGTTGTTTGAATGCTATCTAAAATTGTATGAAACTATGTGCTACGATGTTAGGTATGATGATGTTATGTCCATGATGTGTGTACAAAATGGCTGTTGATATGATGTGTGTATGACATAGCTTTTGACATGATGACAGTTTTGTTGGAATATGGTAGGATTTTTCATGGTTTTAACACATGTCAATGTGTGGCGCCCTTCCCACTGGCGCCACATTGCACAGTGTGGCGCCCGTGGCATCGGCGCCACACATGCATGTCTAATTGCCCAAAACATACTGTAAGACAAATCGTCTGGGACTTAGCCGTTTTGGCGAGGCTCTTTGTGTGGCGCCGATGCCACGGTGAAAGGATACGGATGTCGCCTAGAGGGGGGGGGGGGGTGAATAGGCGGTTTAAAACTTTTAAGAGATGGGCTTAACAAATGCGGAATAAAACTAGCGTTTACTTTGTCAAGCCCAAAGCCTATATACTATGGTTCACCTATGTGCACCAACAACTTATTCTAAGCAAAGGTTCACCTAAGTGCACCAACAGCTTATGCTAAGCAATACAAGCAAGTATGTGATAGCAAGATATATATAACTTCAAGCACGATGGCTATCACAAGGTAAAGTGCATAAGTAAAGAGCTCGGGTATAGAGATAACCGAGGCACGCCGGAGACGAAGATTTATCCTGAAGTTCACACTCTTGCGAGTGCTAATCTCCGTTGGAGAGGTGCGGTGGCTTAGTGCTCCCGAACGCCACAAGAGGCTCACCTTGAGGTGTGGCTGCTCGATGCACACCAACGCCACAAAGGCCTCACCCTAAGATGCGGTACTCACACCACACACCGAACGCCACGAAGGCGCCTCACCTAAATCTCCGGTGACCCTCGCCACAAAGGCCTAGGTCACGGTTCCACTAAGGGATTTCCTTCGAGGCGGAAACCGGGCCTTACACAAAGATTGGGGCACACATCCACAACTTAATTGGAGGCTCCCAACAAACCGCCACAAAGGCCTAGAATTCGTCTAGGGTTCCAAGAACCCAAGAGTAACAACCTTCTTGCTTTCACCACCACGAATCACCGTGGAGAATTCAAACCGATGCACCAAATGCAATGGCAAGAACACCACAAAGATGCTCAAGTCCTTCTCTCTCAAATTCCAACAAAGCTACAAAAGCTATTGGGGGAATAAGAGAGGAAGAACAAAAGAATTCACAAAGAACACCAAGATCAAGATCTAGAGAGTTCCACTCACAAAGAGATGGATTTGATTGGTAGAAATGTAGATCTAGATCTCCTCTCTCTTTTCCCTCAAGAATATGCAAGAATCATGGGAGGAATCAAGAACTAGGGCAAGCTTTGAAGTACAACAATGGAGGGGAGAGAGAGAAAGTGAACCAACCAGCCCAAGGAGGAAGAAGGGGGTCTTATATACCCCCTCCCAACGAAATATGACCGTTTGGGACCTCCCAGGCCGGAAAATCCGCCCCCGGGCCGGATTATCCGCCCCCCAAAATCGCCCCTGGCTCGGGCCGGATATTTGGCCGGATATTGTCCCAGTTTTGGTCATTCGGGCCGGATTATCCGCCCCCCAGAAAACTGCAGAAACACCAAAACTAAAACGGGCATAACTTTAGCATCCGGACTCCGATTTTGATGATCTTGGGCTTGTTTTGAAGCTAGGAACAAGCTCTACAAGATCATGCAGGAAACCATCATAGTCCAACAAGGGAGGATAGAAACAAATGATGAAAGGTTTGACCTATCTAAAAAAGACATACCGGTAAAACCTCCAATCTCGAAAATGCAACAAGTTGCCCATGCAAAAACCATTCTCAATGAACTAGAACTTGTCATGAGAATAATCACAAGCTCTAAAACATCACATGGATAAGATCCAAATAAAACCAAGAAAGATGATGAATCAAACTCGAAAATGCAACAAGTGATCTATGCGAAATCCGTTTTCGATGAACTAGAGCTTGTCATGAGAATAAGCACAAGCTCTAAAACATCACATGGATAAGGTCCAAATAACAACCAAGAAAGATGATGCAAGGATGCAAAGGTTTGAGCTCTCTCCGAACGATACGATCGAGTTACTCACTCGAGAGCCCTCTTGATAGTACGGCAACTAAACTATAAACCGGTCTCCAACTACACTATGAGACTGGTGAGAAACAAACCCTATCAAGAGCAAACCTTATACTTGCGCATTCCACTTGAGCTCGATGACGACGATCTTGACCTCAACAAGATGGAACGCCTTTCCTGCTTGTGCTTGCTTGACGAAGTCTTGTGGATTGCTCCCCCATAATCCACCATGGGAGAGCTTCTTCTTCGGCGCATCTTCACATAACCATGACCACCATGTGGATTGCTCCCCCATAATCCACCATGGGAGAGCTTCTTCTTCGGCGCATCTTCACATATCCATGATCACCATATGGATGGCAAGACTCAAGCAAAGGATCTCTTCGAGATGGCTTATCTTGAACTTGCACTTTATTTCTTCATTCTTCATCATGTTGATGTCTTGAAGTAACTTGAGGGCTCACTTCATCTTCATCTTCAAGACATACTTGACACTTGATATCCTTCATCAATTTCTTCTTATTGCAACCTTGAAGCCAACATATGGTTCAAGAATTGCCTATGGACAACTCCTACAAATATAACTCAATGCAAACATTAGTCCATAGGGATTGTCATTAATTACCAAAACCACACATGGGGGCTCCATGCACTTTCAATCTCCCCCATTTTGGTAATTGATGACAATCTCTTTGAGAGGGTTTATATAAGGAATTGAAGTAACAAATAAGTTGAATATATAGAGCAAACTCCCCCATAATATATGCATGTGTGAATGATCTTGACTTTCATTGCATATATTGGCATTCAAAGCCTAGTGGAGTTTCCTCTAAATATTCAACTATGCAAAGCAACAAGATGCAATGCAATAAAGGCACATGCTTAAGCACAAAGCAAAGACATAACCAAATTCCCTTAAACCCTCCAAACTTCTCCCCCATTGGCACCAATTTCCGAAATGGGTGAAAAATTTAGAAGGCCAATATAGTGAGATTTCCTCCATAGCGTGTGCATTTCTCATAATTTGAGTGGAATCAAATGCACATATCCAATGACGAATATTCGGAAGGAATCACACTATAGATAGGATCAAAGATTGCAAAAAGATAACAAAGTCAAGAAGCTTCAACAAATGAAGCAAGCAACCAAATGAACCACAAGGAAGATACCAAAAGAAAGATAGATATTATGATAAGATCAAGAAGATTGCTCTAAATAATATGAGGAAGCTCCCCAAGGTTTGTACACAAAACTAGACAATTTGCATTGGAGTATAAAGTGCACAAACATGGAATCATCACTCCCTTAATATCATTCAAAAACAAAATATACCAAGTGAATCAAACTCTAATGATCACCAAAAGATAGTGCTCTAAATTAAATGAGGAAGCTCCCCAAGGTACATGCATAAATTAAAATGTTGTATTTGAATACAATATGCATAACATGGAATCCTCACTCCCTCATTACCATTTAAAACACAAACATTTGGAATAGATCATAGATGGAGAAATAAGCTTAACACTTGCAACAAACAAATAGTTGAGCAACAAGTAAGAGGCACCATAATAAAAGGGCTCAACCAAGAGGATATGTGAAAGGCATGATAAAGCATATTATAAGACTATTACAAGGATGAGCAAAAAGCATCATCATAGTCTTCAATGAATTATATTGCTTAGCATGACCAATCAACACGCAATAAATAAATAAGATATCAAAAGGAGATGTATCATCTCTTATGTGTATAAGTTTCTCTAAGTGGGCAATATCACAAAGATATTTATCCACAAAGAAACATGCACACATAAAATAGATACGCAAGAAAAATAGTATGATATCCAAGACGAAGTCATGCAATATACCAATAAGAATTTTTGCTTAATAGCATGGCCAAAGGCTCAATTTTATCTTATTATACATTCATGAACTTCAACCACAAACAACTAAAATACATCACAAATATCAACAAGGGATAGAAGATAGTTGGGATGCATTTGAGAAAGGCAACAAGTATCACAAACGGGGATACCAAAAGAAGTAACTAAATTTGCACTTTCATCTATATTGCACATGTGAGAGCCTTGAGGAATTGATATGCAACAAAATTGCTAGATAGGCATAGTTGGGATGGATGAATCATGAGCATGATTTAAAATACTTCCCAACAAATGCACTCATCTCAAATTACTCACATTCACAATAAAGAGGTTTCATTAAGACTTTTGCAAGAAGCACAACATTTGCAAATCAAGAGACAATGGTTGTCCAAATTATATCAAAGAATCAAATCAACACAAGATTGACTCCAAAGAATTATCTCATTATACGAAGCTAATTAAACCTAAACACAAAGGAATGAGATAACCAACTCCCAAGAGAGCAAGGTTCCAACAAATAAACCAAACCCTCGACACTTTTTATGATGGCACAAAGTACCAAAAAGAAAATTTATGTCTCCCAAAACCAAATTTTTGATAAAGATCAAGAGATGTTAAGCATTCTAATAATATAGAAGAGCTCCCCCAAGTTTGGTGCATTATCTAGGATTTTTTATATGAATACAAAATGCACAAAACTAGGATCATCACGCTACCTATATCTTCTAACAATGCTAAGAAAGTTTGAATAGACAACTTAGATCCATAAGATGCAAGGAAGACACATGGGAGTCAAAGCACAACAAATTCATGGCAATAAATAAGGCAATATAAATACAAGAGCCAATGTAGATATGATCAATAAATATCTACCTCATAATTGATTACCAATTGTCCTAGGACAAGAGGTATTAGGAAATATTTCCCGGTGGTAGTTTGTAAGTATACATAAGATCATATTTACAACGAACAAAGCATATGGTAAAAGATAAGAGTTAACCATCATGCAAAGATAGTTTCTTGATGGCTTCAATTAGTCATACCAACATGCAAAACAATTAATAGTATTCATACCAACATGCAAAGCAATTAATAGTATTCATACCAACATGCAAAGCAATTAATAGTATTCATACCAACATGCAAAGCAATTAATAGTATTGATACCAACATGCAAAGCAATTAATAGTATTCATACCAACATGCAAAGCAATTAATAGTATGACTTGAAGCATATGGTTTTCCAAAAATGTATTGAGGGACACATTGTGAAAAACCATGCCAAGAAAAACTTTCACAAATAAGATTCACAAAGATATTAGCAATGAAGCCATTTAAGCAAATTGGAACTTGTTTGAGAAAACATGTCACATATGAGAGATAATTTACAATATCAATTCTATGTGACACAATCTCAAATGTTCACATTTCCTAGGCTTGTAATATGCACAAAGCTTATTACTCCCCCATAATGTGATAAGGAATTTAGTTTCACAAGAGGCAAATAAGATCCAACTAGAGATATTGAAGAACATTAGAATTTGAATTTCTCATGAAGATGACATACCACATAGAGACTAGATAATCTTGCAATATCAATTCTAAGTGATATTCCTCATGTACACACATTGTTAGGATTGTGAAATTCCTAAAGGCATATCACTCCCCCAAAATGTTATAGTCCATTAATCTCTCATAAGAGCCATATAAGATACAACAAGATGCAAAGAGGCTCCAACACAAGCACAAATACATGGTGTGAAACCTAACATACATAGACTTGATTTCTCAAGAAAAACAAGTAGGATGCACAACATATACAAACACATGTTAGGAACAAAACTAACACATGCAAAGGGGCGAGTAACTTTCAATATAAATGAGTTGAGCACATGTTACCGCAAGGAGGAACATTGGGTGTATGATAGAAGTAAGATAACCAAAAGACTTGGCTTGAGATAATATAAATGATGAAGATCCCTTAATTATTCATGATGTAGCCAAGTCTCCAATGCCCTCCAACAAGCACCTATTGATCAAGTTTTGGATTGTTGGTCCCCAACTAAGTTGGGTCCTAAGAGGTTAGTCACAATAGGCTTGGCAACCCAAATGGTTCTTTTCTTGACACCACTTTGAGCACCAACATATTTGGCAAACACATTGCCACCCTCATCCTTACGAAGAGAATAAATATCATTAATGGTGATAGAGTTGGATGAGGTACCAATAGTGCACAAGGAGGAGATGTGGCCCTTCTCACGGCATATGTAGCAAGTTCTTTTCTTCTCCTTCTTCTCACTAGATTTCTCCACAATGGGAGCATTGACTTGTTTCTTCTTGGGAAGTGGCATTTCTTCAACTTGAGGTTGAATGTGAGTTTGAGCTTGAGGCCGCTTCCCTTTTTGCTTCTTCTTCAAAGGGCAAGATCTAACATGATGCCCTTGAATTTTGCACTTGAAGCAAACAATCTTGGCCGGGTCTTTGACTTGTACTCGGCCCTTCTTCTTATTGTTGTTCTTGGACTTGTTCTTGTTGTTGGAGTTGAATCCAAGTCCACTTTTGTCATTGGGGGATTGTTGCACACTCAACATCTTGTCAAGTTTGCATTTCCCTTCATGACTCTTTACCAAGTCGTTCTTCAAGGAAGTGACTTGGGCCTTGAGCTCTTTGATTTCCTCTACATGGTTAGTAACAACACAAGTACTAGAGGAAGTAGAACCTTTATTGTTAGAGCAACAAGGCAAGGAAGATAATTCATCACAAGATTTAGCGATACTATGAGTGGATGAATTACAAGGACTAGCACATTGCAATATAGCATTTTGAGTAGTAGTGCTAGTATCCGCATGAGGCTCACAAGGTGTTTCCTTTGATATGATAGCCTCATGAGCTAACTTTAGCCTATCATGAGAGGCTAGAAGGTCCTCATGGGAGCTAGAAAGCTTTCCATGATTTTCTTCCAATTTCCCATAATTGCTAGTTAGCAATTCAAGTTGAGCCCTTAGCTCAACATTCTCCTTCAAGATAGATGCTTCACAAGAAGTAGAGTTAGTAGCACAAGCATCATCACAAGACATATTAAGAAGAGATGGTAACATAGCATGCTCTTTTAAATAGGAAGCTTGAAGTTGCTCATGGGACTTGGTGAGGATAGAGTGTTCGCTCTCCAAGACCTTGTGGGCCTTGTCTAGATCATCTAGATCCTTAACAAGTTTATCATGACCAACACCAACTTTGGAATTTTCCTTTTTAAGCATTTTTACTTGAGCTTTAGCATGGTCTCTTTCCTTAGTGAGTTTAGAAACTATTTCATTTTGAGACACTTCAAGGGTTTCAAGTTGCTCTTCAAGAGAGGCTACGGTCTCTTGTTCTTCTTCAAGATCATTCTTTAGTGATGCTACATCATCGGCATACTCTCGTTCAAGAGCACCCTTTTTATCAATGGTGTTCTCATGCATCCAAATAAGTTTTTGGCTCTCAATAGCGGTAGTCAAGATTTCAAAGAAGTGAGTGCTAGCAATTTTATCTTTGCAAATAACCTTGAATACGCTCTCACCCTTATCGCGTAGAGAGACAACCCAATCCTCTTCTTCATATTCATCCTCATCCTTATCACCACGAGAAATATTAGTTTCCATGGTAGGAGGTACCGTGGAACCCTTGGCCATAAGGCATATATGAGGACCGTGAGATAAAGATGAGGAGTTACTTGAGGCTCCTTTCAAGATCTTGTCTTGACCAATAGAATCTTTAGTTTCCTCTACATTGTTAGACACACAACAACTAGAGAAAATAGAATCATTTTTATCATGGCCACAACACAAATCAAGCATATCATTATGAGATTTATTCAAGCAACTTACACATGATATGCAAGGACTATCAACACAAGCATGTAAATTATTTCTAGTGCTAGATGTGTTTAAGTCCAAAGATGAAGCATTGCAATGAGATAGAGATGAAGAATCATCAATAGTAAGCTCAATATCAACATTGCAATTTTCATCACCACTCACCATATCATTACCTTGTGTCTTACCACACTTTGGTGAAGTGGATGAAGATGAGACCTCATCACGGTCGGAAGTGGAAGCAATACAACCATCCTTAATAATATTGGACACATCATATTTATCTTGAATCTTTGTCCATAATTCATGAGCGCTCTAAAAAGGCAAGTATGGAAAAAGACCTACATCTCTCAAAGCATTCATAAGAACATAAGAAGCTTGAGAATTGAGATATAAATTTTTCTCATCCTCTAACGATAGATTTTGTGAATCCATAGGAGGAGAAAAAACTATATCTACAATTTTCTCCATATGAGGGTCAATGTCCCGAAAATGACTAAGCATGCAAATTTTCCAAACATCATAATTTGTGCCATCCAATATAAGAGTGTTATCGTGCACTAATCCTCTAGCCGACATCTTTACTCTCAAGGCGGTGAAGCCTAAGAATGAGAGACCTTGCTCTGATACCAATTGAAAGGATACGGATGTCGCCTAGAGGGGGGGGGGGGGTGAATAGGCGGTTTAAAACTTTTAAGAGATGGGCTTAACAAATGCGGAATAAAACTAGCGTTTACTTTGTCAAGCCCAAAGCCTATATACTATGGTTCACCTATGTGCACCAACAACTTATTCTAAGCAAAGGTTCACCTAAGTGCACCAACAGCTTATGCTAAGCAATACAAGCAAGTATGTGATAGCAAGATATATATAACTTCAAGCACGATGGCTATCACAAGGTAAAGTGCATAAGTAAAGAGCTCGGGTATAGAGATAACCGAGGCACGCCGGAGACGAAGATTTATCCCGAAGTTCACACTCTTGCGAGTGCTAATCTCCGTTGGAGAGGTGCGGTGGCTTAGTGCTCCCGAACGCCACAAGAGGCTCACCTTGAGGTGTGGCTGCTCGATGCACACCAACGCCACAAAGGCCTCACCCTAAGATGCGGTACTCACACAACACACCGAACGCCACGAAGGCGCCTCACCTAAATCTCCGGTGACCCTCGCCACAAAGGCCTAGGTCACGGTTCCACTAAGGGATTTCCTTCGAGGCGGAAACCGGGCCTTACACAAAGATTGGGGCACACATCCACAACTTAATTGGAGGCTCCCAACAAACCGCCACAAAGGCCTAGAATCCGTCTAGGGTTCCAAGAACCCAAGAGTAACAACATTCTTGCTTTCACCACCACGAATCACCGTGGAGAATTCAAACCGATGCACCAAATGCAATGGCAAGAACACCACAAAGATGCTCAAGTCCTTCTCTCTCAAATTCCAACAAAGCTACAAAAGCTATTGGGGGAATAAGAGAGGAAGAACAAAAGAATTCACAAAGAACACCAAGATCAAGATCTAGAGAGTTCCACTCACAAAGAGATGGATTTGATTGGTAGAAATGTAGATCTAGATCTCCTCTCTCTTTTCCCTCAAGAATATGCAAGAATCATGGGAGGAATCAAGAACTAGGGCAAGCTTTGAAGTACAACAATGGAGGGGAGAGAGAGAAAGTGAACCAACCAGCCCAAGGAGGAAGAAGGGGGTCTTATATACCCCCTCCCAACGAAATATGACCGTTTGGGATCTCCCAGGCCGGAAAATCCGCCCCCGGGCCGGATTATCCGCCCCCCGAAATCGCCCCTGGCTCGGGCCGGATATTTGGCCGGATATTGTCCCAGTTTTGGTCATTCGGGCCGGATTATCCGCCCCCCAGAAAACTGCAGAAACACCAAAACTAAAACGGGCATAACTTTAGCATCCGGACTCCGATTTTGATGATCTTGGGCTTGTTTTGAAGCTAGGAACAAGCTCTACAAGATCATGCAGGAAACCATCATAGTCCAACAAGGGAGGATAGAAACAAATGATGAAAGGTTTGACCTATCTAAAAAAGACATACCGGTAAAACCTCCAATCTCGAAAATGCAACAAGTTGCCCATGCAAAAACCATTCTCAATGAACTAGAGCTTGTCATGAGAATAATCACAAGCTCTAAAACATCACATGGATAAGATCCAAATAAAACCAAGAAAGATGATGAACCAAACTCGAAAATGCAACAAGTGATCTATGCGAAATCCGTTTTCGATGAACTAGAGCTTGTCATGAGAATAAGCACAAACTCTAAAACATCACATGGATAAGGTCCAAATAACAACCAAGAAAGATGATGCAAGGATGCAAAGGTTTGAGCTCTCTCCGAACGATACGATCGAGTTACTCACTCGAGAGCCCTCTTGATAGTACGGCAACTAAACTATAAACCGGTCTCCAACTACACTATGAGACTGGTGAGAAACAAACCCTATCAAGAGCAAACCTTATACTTGCGCATTCCACTTGAGCTCGATGACGATGATCTTGACCTCAACAAGATGGAACGCCTTTCCTGCTTGTGCTTGCTTGACGAAGTCTTGTGGATTGCTCCCCCATAATCCACCATGGGAGAGCTTCTTCTTCGGCGCATCTTCACATAACCATGACCACCATGTGGATTGCTCCCCCATAATCCACCATGGGAGAGCTTCTTCTTCGGCGCATCTTCACATATCCATGATCACCATATGGATGGCAAGACTCAAGCAAAGGATCTCTTCGAGATGGCTCATCTTGAACTTGCACTTTATTTCTTCATTCTTCATCATGTTGATGTCTTGAAGTAACTTGAGGGCTCACTTCATCTTCATCTTCAAGACATACTTGACACTTGATATCCTTCATCAATTTCTTCTTATTGCAACCTTGAAGCCAACATATGGTTCAAGAATTGCCTATGGACAACTCCTACAAATATAACTCAATGCAAACATTAGTCCATAGGGATTGTCATTAATTACCAAAACCACACATGGGGGCTCCATGCACTTTCACACGGGCGCCACACAAGCATGTGTGGCGCCAGTGGGAAGGGCGCCACACAAAGAGGGTCGCCAAAACGGCTAAGGACTTATCGTCCGGAGCCCCTGGATGTTTTCGACCCAATAGTTCATATAAGTTGGCACGTGTGGCGCCGATGCCACGGGCGCCACACTTGCATGTGTGGCGCCGGCGGGAAGGGCGCCACACATTGACTTGTGTTAAAACCATGAAAAATCCTACCATATTCCAACAGTTTTGACAACAAGAACATTGCACTGAATATGTACCACACATTGACACAGCATAATGGTTCAAATGACAAATAAGGTTCGACGACATCAAGGTTTCAATTACAATAAGGTTCAACGACACGAAGGTTCGAGAAGATCAAGGTTCACACAACATAAAGGTTCGACAACAAGAACATAGCCAAAGGGACATCACTGCGTCGCAAAGGCTCCCTCCCCCCTTGCCTTCTTCTTCTTAGCTTCTTCAGCCAATTCTTCCTTCTCCCTTAAGTCACGAGCCAACTGAACGACCGAATCGAAGAAGTGGTGGCGCCCCTCCGTGTTTGCAGCTTCCGCTTGAGCTCTCTCCTCCTTGATGCATTCAGCCTCCCTAGCCACCTCCTCTAGGTGCATCCTATTGGCCCTCTCCCTCGCAATTTGCTCAAGTTGGCAGCTCCTCAGGAATTTTATCCGTGCCTCGCGGTCCCGTTCGGCCTTCAGCTTGGCATTCCTCCTCTTGTGGAACAATATGTATTCCTCATACCGTTTTTGCATACGGGCACGCTCCGCCATCTTGTTGTCTTCCTCCTCCTTCTTCTTCCTCTCTAGTTCTTCCTTCTCCTTCTTCCGCACCGTCCTTACCGCCTCCTCCCAAGCGGACTCCTCCTTCTCATTGCCCTCCCATGCTCCCTTCCCCTTGGTGGGTTGAGTTGCCATACCTATAAACCAAATTGAAAAACCAAAGTTAGTCATGGAATATGAAAATAGAAAGTACAATGCAATTAGTAACTTGGAGACACATACGGATAAGGCCCCGCTAGGTATCGTAGCATACTAGCACCGCGACGGCCACCTCTACTAAGCCCTACGTGAATCCTTTGTTGCCTTGGAGCTTGTCGCCATTGTGGTTGATGCCATCCTCGTCAACCTCCTCTTCGGGTCCATCATCATCCGAGTCCGACGCATAGCATCGGGAATAAGGAATGGAGTGGTCCATCTCCTCTTGCGTCCAATATTTATCCAAATCACCGATATTATTGCAATTCATCTCGAAACCATCATCACCATCGTCATGCTCATCGTACTCATTATCCAACGGAGGTTGTTGGGCAATGGGAGATTGGACAATGGGAGATTGGGTGGCCTCTTCTTGGCTCATGGGTGGAGGAGTCCTCTCTCGAACGGGGGAGGAGGGCCGGTTAAGGTCAAGCTCGATACGAGCCTCAACCGTCTTGGTTGCAAACAACTCCAAAGCCTTATCTTGTGACCCGGCCACCGTCTCCTTGTAAATGGACCAACGTTGCTCCGAGTTGATACGCATTATCTTCCAACGGGTGTGCATTCCAAACCCCACATTATGCCTTCCCTCTAGCTCAACACCATCATTTGGCTCATTCCAATTCAACTCAACCCTAACTTGTGCTACCACCTTCGCAAAGCTAGGGCTAACGTCAAACACCAAGTCAACCTCTTCCGGGTCCGGCTCTATGTTTCCCTTCAAGAAAGCATCCTTCTCCACATGATGAACATGAACAATTCTTTCCATCCCCCTAGCATAATGGGAACACATACACACATGTGTTCATTAGTTACCATAATCAACATAATCTACCCATACAAACTAGCACACTACCATTTCTTCTACTTCAACAACCCTAACATCCAACCAAATCCATCTCCACCCTCAAATCAACCAAATCCACATCTAGGGTTTCACATATAGATTGGAGCAAATACACAAAATCAATGGATGAAAAGAGGGGAAACGGAGGAGATTACCTCAAGCAACGAGTTGGGAACGATCTCCACGGACAGATCTGACGATTTGGTGGTTGATTTGGTGGGGGGAGAGAGGGGGAGAGAGAAAACCGGGCGCCCTGGATGAGAGAAGAAGAACAGAGGGAGGAGAAAGAAGAAGGGTCGGGCTGGGGGCGCGCGCGGCCCAAACTTAAGTGAATGTGTGGCGCCCTTGCCACGGGCGCCACACTTTCAAAGTGTGGCGCCGGCGAGAGCGGCGCCACTCGTGCTGCCACGTCAGACCGGGGTCACCAGCTCAGCGTCGACGGGCCACGTCGGATGGGTGTGTGGCGCCAGCGCCAGGGGCGCCACATTGGCATGTGTGGCGCCCGTGAGAGGGGCGCCACGCAAAAGGGTTAGATCCGTGAAATAGTTTCGCCAGGGGGTCAGTCTGTGCTTTTCTTTCAGTTTTGGGTTATTTTTGTGTAAATCGCCCCAGCTCGCTTGATAACCAAATATTGTATTACCCGCTAGAGATTTCAAGTATTTGATCCTGCCTGCTTACTGCACACACAGTTCATCTCCGTTGAGTGTATCCAATTTATTTGAAGTAAGAATACAAAAACGTTATTTGCTGGCCTCTGTCAAATTTGAACTGTAAATAACTCTGGTTCTGCTCTATGGCATGTCCATTGGCCAATACAGAATTCTCTGGTGGATTCGAAAGAAAGATCAAGGGTTCACATGCAGAAAAATTGACAAGAATGGTCAAAAACATAAATAAAGAAGCACTAATTAACTACGACGTACTAGTTGGTTTATTCACCGTCCTTATTTCATCTGCATGAATGACACGCCTAATTTGTGTTTGCTTGAGAAAGCTGGTTACAAATTTCAGTCGTCAAGGGTGTTTTGAAACATTACAAGTGTATGTCATTATTATAGTGTGCGCACGACTAAAAATGTTGTTGTAATTGCTAGGCTACAAAGGGAATTCTTCAATGATGTAAACGTGTTTCTATGATGTTTGAGTTCGTGGGGCACATATGTTGGATCTTTTTTTTTTGTTGCGAAGGTGACCCATTTTTTATATTTTTCTGCAACGAAATGGGGATTTGGCATATATGTTGTTGGGTGTGTCTATGTCTTAGTTGACTGAGATTTTCTTAAATCTAAGTCACCTCAGAAAAGTGCAACTGCAGTTCAAAGAAAAGTGCAACTTGGTCCAGTTGCACATTTCTAGTAGAAAAGTGCAGTTGCACTTTTTTAACTGAAAAGTGCAACTCAAGTACTTTTTTTTGTAAGTGACTTAGACTTAAAAAATTCTCTGAGACATAGCAAAACTGTATGTTGTTTTGTTGCTATAAGGGTTCGCTCAAAATGTTGCAACCTTTTTCACAACTTCATGGTGAACGGAGAAATGGTTCAAGTCACTTGAGTGGATTAGACGGCTAGGTAGCGAGCTCATGGCTAGTAGTACATCTTAAGAAGCTGGACTCTTTAAGTGATAGATGTACATGGTGAGATCTTCCCAAGTGGCCTAGTTTCGCTTTTTAATTAATCATGACGGGTCACAAATGACTGATCACTAGGCATGGAATGGGTAGAACTCTTGAGTTAAGGGTGAAGGGGGGTCCTTGTCTCGATGGACGCATCATAAAGGGGACAATTTGGCAGTAGGCCAGGGCAGGTTCCTCGGATCTAGTGAGCGAGAAATTGTCTGTCAAGGGCGGTGACCACTAAAGTTTCTATCGACGGCTCACATGGTTTCTGCAAATCTGGATGGTAGCATTGAGCATCGACCATCTATTGTGTGGTCTACTAGATCTTCCTCTGCATTTGCTACCCATATTGGACCTCACAGTTGGAATATGGTCTTTCGGTGTGCAGGCTTTCTCACCGGTGAAAGTGCTCCTGTCTGCTCTTATGATAGGAAGTGCACCTTCTCTCTACGGTGGTGATGGGAGTTGGGAGGATGCCCATTTTGCTGGAGCATGTTTCACTTGTCTATGTGCACGCATGTGCGTGCATGCATGTGTGTGATTAGTGTTGTATTTTTTCATGTTCGCCCCTATGGCCTACAGTAGGCTTGTCCCTTGTTATTTATCGTTCACGAGGCAGGTTATCACTGTTTGTATTGCTTTCCATTTGGTTTTCTGTAATGTGGCTAAGCAACTTTCATCTTAATTGAACGGACAAATCATTTGTGTAACTTTAGAAGAAAAAGGTTATTGGTTTCATTTGTTTTCATGATACATGAACCTACTCTTAGTCTCATTTTTAATCATTAAATGCACTACCTACCATGGATAACTATCATTATATTTACAGTGATACTTTTTATTCACCTACTCCTCTTTGTTTCCCGAGTCCACATTATATAAAGCACCTGCATATGAAGCATAAAAGGGTAAAAGAAAGAGATTTCTATTTTCGTACCCCCAAGGAGGAGAAGCCGTAAGGTGTGAAGGTCGTGTCTCATGGCATTTTCTTTCATTGTAGTCAACTCTTCTCAAGTTTGTTGTGTCTGGGACGCATCAGGAAAAGGTTTTCCACGTATAGAACCATCAAGACTGCATTCTCCCCTTGCAGTGGTGAAAAAGGACATAAGAATAGAGGGCGGTGCCACATGTTCAATAGATATCCTCTTAGCATCTCATCCCTATTTTTATTTCTTGGTCTGTATGAACCTAAGGTCCCTTTTTTAAGGCTTTTAGAGTGGCCTATAGGTTTCCCACTGGACAAGCCCAAGAAAAGTACGTGTATGCTTATGCTGGGCTTCTCTCCACCGCAATCTAGCACCGTACTGCAATTTTGGCGACCTAGAAAAGCGTCGGAAGGGCAGCTTCCAGTTGGCCGCGTTCGCTACTCTCCCCTCAACAAGGAGTTCGTCCCTCGGCTGTGACTCCTTTGTCTGAACTGAGAGTGCGCCCATGCACTTCCCTGTAGGCCACCAAAGTGTTCGTGCGCCTCCGCTCCTCCGGCCACCCTAGCTTCTTTGACCGGCACGTACTTGGGCACCGCATCTCATCAACCGCCAGCGCAAGTAAGCACAAATCGTAAAGAATGTGACCAGCTTGCTTAATGCCACTGGTGGAAAAACAGGCTTCGGGTGAGCCCCATAAGTCGCGATGCTGCAGGAACCGCGACTAATGGGACCTTTAGTCGCGGTTCGGGAGGCGAACCGCGACCAAAGGCCTGGGCCCAGGGCGCTCGGTGGCCAGCCGGTGCACGTGGGGGCCTTTAGTCGCGGTTGGCCAGGCCAACCGCGACTAAAGGTGCCCGAAGGCCTTTAGTCGCGGTTGGCCAGGCCAACCGGGACTAAAGCCCCCCCCCCCCTATATATACCCATCCAGCAGCCAACACTTAGCCATTTGGTGCCATTCTCTTCACAAACTTCACAAGTGGGTGTTAGGTTTGCTTTTGGTTCCTCTTATGCACATAAGGTGTTTGATGAAATGCCCCAAGAGCATGAAACAAACATGATATGAAGTGTTGGAGCCACACTTGAGCTTTCTCATTTATTTTTTCCTCCTCGATCGCGGTTAGCAACTTGAACCTTTGATGTGTCGTTGATAAAATGTGCATGTGCATGTGTGTAGTTCATTGTTTAATTTATATTGTTTGTAGCTAGTTAGTTTAACAAATGCATGATGGTTAATTATATATTTTATATTATAATAATGCAGATGAATCGACAATGGATGTACGGTAACCGACTCTCCGGCGAGTTCAGTGCGGGTTTGAAAGATTTCCTCGTAGTGGCTAATGCGAACAAGCGGGGGGTTTTGTTATCTTGTCCATGTGTTAAATGTAAGAATCAGAATGGTTACTCTTCCTCAAGAGATGTTCACATGCACTGCTTCGGCACGGTTTCATGCCAAGCTATAATTGTTGGACCAAGCATGGAGAAAGAGGGGTTATAATGGAAGAAGATGAAGAAGGGGATGATTTCATCGATGAAAGCTATCTTGCTCATTTCGGTGATACTTTCATGGAGGATGCTGAAGGTGAAGGGGAAGGTGAAGGGGAAGGTGAAGAAGAGGCACGTGATGATCCCGTTGATGATCTTGGTCGGACCATTGCTGATGCACGGAGACGCCGCGAAACCGAAAAAGAGAGGGAGAATTTAGATCGCATGTTAGAGGATCACGGGAAGGCGCTCGTACCCCGGATGCGATGATGGTCTGAAAAAGCTGGGCTGCACACTGGATTTGCTGAGATGGAAGGCACAGGCAGGTGTAGCTGACTCGGCATTTGAAAACTTGCTGAAAATGTTGAAGAATATGTTTCCAAAGAATAACGAGTTGCCCGCCACTACGTACGAAGCAAAGAAGGTTGTCTGCCCTCTAGGTTTAGAGGTTACGAAGATACATGCATGCATCAACGATCGCATCCTCTACCGCGGTGAATACGAGAATTTGAATGAATGCCCGGTATGCACCGCATTGCGTTATAAGATCGAGGCGATGACCCTGGTGACGATGTTGAGGGCCGAAACCCAGGAAGAGGGTTCCCGCCAAGGTGATGTGGTATGCTCCTATAATACCACGGTTGAAACGTCTGTTCAGGAACAAAGAGCATGCCAAGTTGTTGCGATGGCACAAAGAGGACCGTAAGTCGGACGGGGAGTTGAGACACCCCGCAGATGGAACGCAATGGAGAAAGATCGACAGAGAGTTCAAAGATTTTGCAGGTGACGCAAGGAACATAAGATTTGGTCTAAGTACGGATGGCATGAATCCTTTTGGCGATCAGAGCTGCAGCCATAGTACCTGGCCCGTGACTCTATGCATCTTCAACCTTCATCCTTGGTTGTTCATGAAGCTGAAGTTCATTTTGATGCCAGTGCTCATCCAAGGTCCGAAGCAACCCGGCAACGACATCGATGTGTACCTAAGGCCATTAGTTGATGAACTTTTACAGCTGTGGGGCAGACCTGGTGTCCGTGTGTGGGATGAGCACAAAGAAGAGGAATTTGACCTACGAGCGTTGCTTTCGTAACCATCAACGATTGGCCTGCTCTTAGTAACCTTTCGGGACATCCAAATAAGGGATACAATGCATGCACGCACCGCTTACATGAGACCGAAAGTGTACATTTGCCAAATTGTAAGAAGAACGTGTACCTTGGGCATCGTCGATTTCTTCCGAAAGGTCATCCAAAAGAAGAAAGAAAGGCAAGCATTACAACGGCAAGGCAGATCACCGGCCGAAGCCTGCGGAACACACTCGGTGCCGAGGTATTTGATATGGTCAAGGATTTGAAAGTCATCTTTGGAAAGGGTCTGGCGGACAATCGGTTCCGAAGGGAGCCGACGGGCACGTAGCCATGTGGAAGAAGAAATCTATATTCTGGAAGCTAGAATATTGGAAAGTCCTAGAAGTCCGCTCTGCTATCGACGTGATGCACGTTACGAAGAATATTTGCGTGAACATCGTAAGCTTCTTGGGCGTGTCTGGGAAGTCAAATGATACAAAGGAAGCACGGCGGGACCAGCAAAGTTTGAAAGACCACGATGACCGGCATCCGGAACGGTTTCAAGGTCGTGCCGGCTACGCTCGACCAAAGAAGAGAAGGTCATCTTTTTGAATGCCCGAGCAGTATGAAGGTCCCGTCAGGATTCTCGTCCAATATAAAGGGAATAATAAACATGGCGGAGAAAAAGTTCCAAAACCTGAAGTCTCACGACCGCCACGTGATTATGACGCAATTGCTTCCGATTGCTTTGAGGGGCTCCTGCCGGAAAATGTTCGATTAGCCATTGTGAAGCTATGTGAATTCCTCAATGCAATCTCTCAGAACGTAATCAAACAAGAACTTCTAACAAGGTTACCTAACGATGTGATCCAATGTCTTGTCGATTCGAGTTGGTGTTCCCGCCATCCTTCTTCAATATTATGACGCACCTCCTGGTTCACCTAGTCGATGAGATTTCCATTCTCGGTCCTGTATTTCTACACAATATGTTCCCCTTCGAGAGGTTCATGGGAATATTAAAGAAATATGTTCGTAACCGTGCTAGGACAGAAGGAAGCATCGCCAAGGGCTATGGAAATGAGGAGGTAATTGAGTTTTGTGTTGACTTTGTTCCTGACCTTAAGCCGACTGGTCTTCCTCAATCGCGGCACGAGGGGAGACTAAGTGGAAAAGGCACGATCGGAAGGAAATCAATGATATGTATGGACGGCCATTCTCTCGATCGAAGCACACCACACGGTTACGACCAATTCCAGCTTGGTGGCTCCGTACTTTGAGAAACACAAGAATATTTTACGCTCGGACAACCCTGGGAAGCCTGAATCCTGGATTAGGAAGGCCCACATGGAGACTTTCGGCAGTTGGTTGAGAAAACATTTAATGAGTGACAATAAGGTTGTAGATCAGCTGTACATGTTGGCCAAGACACCATCTTCGACTATAACGACTTTCCAAGGGTACGAGATAAATGGGAATACATTTTACACGATCGCCCAAGATAAAAAGAGCACCAACCAAAACAGTGGTGTCCGCTTTGATGCAGCAACCGAGAATGGGCAAAAGGTCACATATTATGGTTACATAGAGGAGATATGGGAACTTGACTATGGACCCTCCTTTAGGGTCCCTTTGTTCCGGTGCAAATGGTTCAAACTAACAGGAGGTGGGGTAAAGGTGGACCAGCAATACGGAATGACAATGGTGGATTTCAACAATCTTGGTTACCTTGACGAACCATTCGTCCTAGCGAAAGATGTCGCTCAGGTTTTCTATGTGAAGGACATGAGTAGCAAACCGAGGAAACGGAAAGATAAGAAAACGATCAGTACATCATGCGATGATCCAAAGCGCCACATTGTTCTTTCAGGGAAAAGAAACATCATGGGAGTGGAGGACAAGACAGACATGTCAGAAGATTATAATATGTTTGGTGAAATTCCGCCCTTCAAAGTGAACACCGACCCAAGCATTAAGTTAAATGATGAGGATGCTCCATGGATACGGCACAATCGTAAGCAAGCAGGGACACAAGGGAAGAAATGATGTGTAATAATTTATTGTACCAAACTTTGTTGAATGAATCATGTGAATTATATTACCCGTGATGTGTTTGGTGTCCATTTTCGAATGATTCAATTGACTCGAGATAGCACTGATGATACATGAAATTTGGAGTGACTCAGTCATACTCCTGCATACATGAAATTTGGAGTGACTAAGTCATACTCCTGCATACATGAAATTTGGAGTGACTAAGTCATACTCCTGCATACAGGAAATTTGGAGTGACTAAGTCATACTCCTGCATACATGAAATTTGGAGTGATTTAGTCATACTCCTGCCTAGGCGTATAATATGCATACTCGTAGTCTTCATAGCCACCGCCGTTGTACTGGTAGTCGTCGCCTTCTAAGTTGCCGGCGTCGTCGTCGCTGCTGCTGTCGTCGCTGTCGTCGGGCGGCGCTCGTGGCTCGAACTGAGGGTAGCGCAGGCGGGGATATCGCCGGCCGTGATGTAGTCCATGACGCTCTGCGCAGTCCGGCCGTACCACCATAGCCGACGGCCGGCCTCGTGGAAGTTTCCGGGAGGCAGACCGTCCTCCTCATACTGGCGAGCGCCCTCTCACGCCGATTGATGAAGAAGGCGTCCCAAGTATGCTGGTTATCGGGATGCCGGCGGGGATTCATCCGCTGCTCCGGCGTGAGGTCGAGGTAGTAGTGGTTCGTGATGGCCGCCGGCGCGCGGTACGAGGGACAGGAGGGACCGGCACGCCGCCGGCGCTTAGGCTCCAGCCGGCAGGGACGCGGTAGCCCGGAGGGCAAGGGTAGTTCGAGGCGCAAAGCTCCTCCACCTGCTGGTAGGTTAGAGTGGGTGCGGTGGAAGCCATGAGTAATGAGAGATTGTAGAGATGTGATAATGCTGGCCAAGCCGGGCTACCTATATATAGTGACAAATGGCGGGAAAAATGGGAGCGGAAAGATAGGAGGCGGGAAGAAAGAGGCGGGGAGAAAGTGGCGCGAAGAAATTGGCGGGAAAAAATTGGCGGGAAGAAAGAGGCCGGAAGAAATTGGCGGGAAACAATTGGCGGGAAGAAAGAGGCGGGAAGACAGGGAAGAAATGGCGGGAAGACGAGGAGGGAAGAGGGGGTCGGCGGAAAGAGGCGGGAAGAGGGGGCCAACGAACTTTTGAATTGAATTAGTTTTATTTTTATGAATTTTTGATAATTTGTATTTTTAAAATTTTGAATTGAATTAGTTTTATTTTTCTGAATTTTTTGATATATTATTTGTATTTTTAAGATTTTGAATTGAATTAGTTTTATTTTTCTGAAGTTTTTGATATATTATTTGTATTTTTAACATTTAGAAATGAATTAGTTTTATTTTTCTGATTTTTTTGATATATTATTTGTATTTTTAAGAATTTGAATTGAATAAGTTTTATTTTTCTGAATTTTTTGATATATTATTTGTATTTTTAACATTTTGAAATGAATTAGTATTATTTTTCTTAATTTTTTGATATATAATTTGTATTTTTAACATTTTGAATTGAATTAGTATTATTTTTCTGAATTTTTTGATATATAATTTGTATTTTTAACATTTTGAAATGAATTAGTATTATTTTTCTTAATTTTTTGATATATAATTTGTATTTTTCACATTTATAATTTTGAAAAAGGTCTTTAGTCGCGGCGGGCCTGGCCAACCGCGACTAAAGGTCATTTCCATGAAGCAGGAAAAACGGGCGAAAAAAGGGCTTTAGTCGCGGTTGGTGTGACCAACCGCGACTAAAGTACCTTTTAGTCGCGGTTGGCCACACAAACCACGACTAAAGCCCCTTTCTATAAATATCCGCGCGGGCGGCGGGCGCGCGCATCACTTCCTCTTCGTCCTCGAACCGCCAGGCTGCTCCGCCGAACCGCCGCGCGCCCTCGTCCTCGCCGAACCGCCGCGCGCCCTCGTCGCCGCCGACCGCCGCGCGCCCTCGTCCTCGCCGACCGCCGCCCTCGTCGCCGCCGTCGGCCGCTTCTTCTCCCGCGCGCGCCCACCCGTATGTCATCGCGATCTCCTCCGCGCGCGCCCGAATTAACCCCGGCCCTCCGCCGCCGAACCGCCGTGTCGATCGTCGCCGACCACGCGCGCGCGCGCGCGCCGCCGCCTCCCGGACCTCTGTAGCGCGCCGCCGCCGGCCAGACCTCCTCATGGCGCCGCCGTTACGAGAGAGAGGAGCGCCACGGTGGCGCTTCCTCTCTCTTTTTTTTTTATTTTTTTAACTTAAAAATTAAAACTTCAAATTTGTAACTTTCAAATTGTAACTTAAATGAAAAATAGCTAGTTTTAAGTAATTTGTAACTTCAAATTTTTATTTAACTTAAAAATTGTAACTTTAAATGAAAAATAGTTTTAATAAGTATATTGCAACTTAAAAATAGTCTCAAAAAGACTTAAAAAAAAGAACTACAAATTTGACTTAAAAAAAATTGTGTAAAAAAAACTAAAATTTGACTTTAAAAAAACTAAAAATTGACTTATAATTTTTGTCTCAAAAAAGAACTAAATTTTAACTAAGTCAAATTTATGAAAAATCCCGTGCTCGTCGACTTCTTCCCCGTACGTCCTCCTTCCCCACCGCCACCGCCAGCCTAGACACGCGCAGTGACGTCGCCGCCGCCGCTGCCCAGTACGTCCCATCGCGCGCCCCGCCCGATTCTTCGTCCCCGCCGCGCGCGCGGCGCCGTTCCTTCGTCGTTGTCGCCGTGGTGTCGCCGCCGCATTGCCGCGCCAACGCCGTCAACGCCGTCAACGCTACCTCTATTCATAAAAATGTAACGCCGCCGTACCGTCGCCAACTTAAAAAGAACTAAAGTTTTGACTTAATAAAAATGAACTAAAATTTTGACTTAATAAAAATTGACTTAATAAAAAATGAACTAAAATTTTGACTTAATAAAAAATGAACTAAAATTGTAACGCCGCCGTACCGTGGCCAACGCCGTCAACGCGCCAACGCTACCTCTATTCATAAAAATGTAACGCCGTCAACGCTACCGCCTCTATTCAACGCGCCAACGCCAACGCCGTCAACGCGCCACCGCCACCGCGAGGGTTATGTGTCCTCGTCACCGCCACCGCCCTTTCGCCACCGCCCTTTCGCCACCGCCACCGGTCTCTCGGTCACGCGGTCATCTGCGTCCCCCTCTCGCCTCCCGCTCGTCGCCCTCTCGTTTATATGTAGAAGAGATGTGATAATGCATATACACAATTAATTTGTTTTGACTACATGTTTTCAGGACTGACATATGGCGGACGATAGAGCTGACCCGATTCTGGACAACTATGATCCGGACGCTGAAGACCATATGTTCGGCATCATAAAAGGCGATATTCTATATGTGCCGACCGGAGAAGAAGAAGATGATATCTCTTCTTATCTGAACCTTGAGGGTGAAGATGAAGGGCGCCGTCAGCAAGCAGATGATGCCGAAGAAACGTCGATAAACGACGATCTTCAATTGGAAGTAGCAACCACCTCCGGCGCCGAGGTATATATATATACATATTGAGCGTCTGGTGATACAAACTAACTGATTTGAATAAATGTGTGTGTACTAACGCGCGCGACTCTCTTTCTTATTTTAGCCCTCGGCCGGATCGTCGAAAAAATCGAGTACGTCGTCAAAGCGTGGCGCAACCAAGACGATGAAACCAAACGAAACATGCACCATCGATGTTGTCGATGAACAAACCGGCAGGCCGCTGGAGCCCAGCAAGAACGCCACCAAGTTTGTCAGCCAATGCGGAGCCGTTGTTAGAGACAACGTCTCGATCACCGTCCAGGAGTGGAATGAGCCAAAGAAGGCACGTCTTGGTTTCACTTTTGTCGATAAGAGAACAAAAAAGATTGCTTCAAGAAGCTTATGGAACATTTCGTTCTACCTCCGGAATACCGCAGATACGATGAGGCGGGTAACAAGATTCAGGAAAACAAGGAGAGGTGCAAGCTAGTCAAACAGTTCGCTCTTTCTAGGATGGCCAACGCATTCCGGAAATACAAGCAAAATCTAGCCCATGACTTTGTCAAGCCAGGCAAGACTCCGGATTTCACAGGACAATATGAGAAACTGCAACATGATTGGCCAGAATTTGTGAAGCAAAAGAAATCGGAGCAGTTCCTTGAAATATCGAAAAAAAATAAGGAGAATGCGGCCAAGAAGGAGTACAATCATATCATGGGGCCAGGAGGGTATCGCTTTTGGCAGCCTAAGTGGGAGAAGATGGAGAACGAGCTGAGGGCGCGAGGAATCCGTCCAGGTACGGAGGGATGGGACCCAAGGGCCAAAAGCTGGTGGTACGGGCATGGGGGATCGCTGAACCCGGAGACAGGAGAGTGTGTTTATCAGGGCAAAATAATTACACCCACCCAAAAGCTTATTGAGGCAATGAGGGAAGCTCAAGAGGGGAGGATCAAGTTCAACAGAGAGAACGACGCCCTGACAAAAGCCCTCGGGAATCCTGAACACGGAGGACGTGTACGAGGCATGGGGCCCATTCCGTGGAAAGTAGGGTTCCCCCAGAACGATGACCCGTACGGTTACAGAAGCCGTAAGAGAAAGATGGATCGGGATGCAGATGTTGTGGCGAAGTTGGTAACGGAAATGGATGTGATGAAGAAAACCGTGAGTGTACTAGTCGCCGAAAGAGATGCAGCTCGGGCGCAGCATGAAGATCATCCAATGGATCTCGGAAGCCAGCAGCGGAGAAGAAGCAGCGTGGCTTCCACGGAGGCCTCACCGGCTGGTGCACCGACGATCGAAATTACTGCACCGGAGCCTCTGGTGGTCGAAATTACTGCACCGGAGCCTCCTCGCTACCCCGTGGACGATATAAAGGAGATGAAAGCATGTCATCTGTATTATCCTATGGGGAACATGTCCATGAAGGTAGCCATCGGCAGTGCTTTGCCACCTGGAGCACTCCACCACAACAACCCCATTCCAGATGGCTATGCTCGTGTCACGGTGGAGGAGATAGTCCAAGGGTTTGAGGACCTGGACATTGACATTGCTACACCTGAAGGGGTGAAAAGACTTGGAGATGTCAAGTGCCAGTTCATTCTATGGCAGAAGAAGTTTATCAAGTTTCCAGGCGAGGCGCCAACAAGTCCACCCCCGTACGGTGGTGGTGGTGGCGGTGGCGGTGGCGGTGGCGGTGACGGTGGCGGTGGCGGTGACGGTGGCGGTGGTGGTGGTGGTGGTGCTTCACCTAATACACCTCATTCACGTCAGCCGACGCCGCCCCCCAGTCCTCGTCCGGCGGGTGATCAGACACCGGTACCGTCCCCCAATCCACCTCCGGCGAAGAAGCAGAAGCAGTCCTGGGTTATTAACCCGGACCCTTATGTACCTAGAACCACAAAGATACCAGAGCCATCACTGAAGCCTCTCCCCACGAGGCCTTGGGAACGTAGTGCCAAGGAAGTCGACGCACACGCGGCTGCTGATTTAGAGAAATGGAAGGCGGCCTGCAAGAAGAAAAGAGAGCCCGAGCCCAAGCCAGTATTTTCTGATGATCAAAAGAAGTGGGCTAAGTCATTTTTGAACACACCGTCCCAAGCCGCGAAGAATCTGCCTGACGACTATTTACGTGAACTTCGTAGGCAAGCACTCGCGTTCAAGAGGAACCAAGAGTTGGCGGAGAAGAAAGCCTTGGAGGACGAGGCCGAGACAAAATTAGAAAGGGGGAAAGAAGTTGCCCAGCTCGGGGAACAAAGTAAACAATCGATCGCCCCGCTCATAGTGCAAGCCGCCGATCCGGATGCCCCCGATATCATAGCAGCTGCGGCAGCACATGGATTGACTGTAACGAGTGCCAGAGAACAAGCGGCCGACTTAGGTATCACTCTTCGTGCACTGCTAGGCCTTGATGAGGCGCCAATGAAGGACGTAGTATTTACATATGTGAAGAATGGCCCTCTCGTCGAGCCTGCGCAGGAAGAGGATCTATCTCGACAAATGAAAGGTCTGCTAAATTGGTACAAGGGTTACATAAAACATAAAAACGCCAAAGACTATATCTATGCGGAAGTTAGATATGAGCATCACTTCAAACATTACTGGGTACAAATTCATCTGAGTGAATTGTTCCAGCTGTTCAATCTGCGCGACCTCGACAAATCTATCATCAGTTGCTACGTTCTGTAAGTGATTTATTAATTTCTACCCCATCTCGTTCATTGCCTGCACTATATATATATATATATATATTGTCCTAACTATCTTGTTGTGTACGCTATTATGCAGAATGAAGAAGCGGGAAATGCGAATAAGGAACATCCATGATGTTGGGTTCATTGACCCACAAATCGTTAATTCATATGTGTTAGAACACCACCCCGCCGACGTGGAGGATGACCTGTGGCGGTTTATTAGAAAACAGCAAGAATGTAAAAGTGATATTCTATTTCCTTACCATTTTGGGTGAGTGTTTCTGTCTTGAGCACATTCTCTTTTGTTTACTCCATGCATGGTATGTGGCTAATCGATGAGTTATGCATGACTGTGCATGTATCGTGTCCGCAGGTTCCACTGGATTCTTATGGTAATTCAAGTTCAGACCTCCTCAGTTCTCGTCCACGACTCTCTGAATATGGATCCGGCGCTTTGGGCCGACATGAGAAAAATGATGCAAAAGTAATTATTTTCATTCATTTGCGCTCTATATCGATCGGCCTATTTCGTTCATCATTTCCTAATATCAAGTAACTAATTAATAACTCTCTTGTTTATTTAATTTTCTTTGCCTCGTAGGGTTTGGAGACGGTTCGTAGATACCAAGGTCGGTGAATTCAAAAAAGAGCTACATTTTAAAATGGCAGTGCGGACGACTGGGGATATTCAGCCACCGGGGACCAATCTATGTGGATACTATGTTTGTGAGAGGATCCGGAGATACTGCAATGAGCGGGACCAGAAGTGTGAGAACAACATCCTGAGGAATAACCTCCGGAAGACGCTTAGTCCAGAAGCTCGCTTCCGACCACTTCAAGAGGAACTAGCTGGATGGTTGGCGAGAGAAGTCATCGATCCTAGAGGAGAACACCATTACGATGACGTAGAACTTTATATGCACTAAATTATGGATGGAAACTTGTTCAAAATTGTATATGGTCATCCGATATTGAATATATATTGTATATGGTCATCCGATATTGAATATATATTGTATATTCCTCTTGAATTCTTTTTGGTTCTAATTTCAAATTTGTTTGAAATTGTACATTCATATGCATATATGTATGTAGTACCGTAGAATATGTGAAACTCCTTCAAAATTAAAACCCAAAAGAAATAAAATAATACAAATTAAAAAGAAACCAGATTTAGGGGGAGGGGGGGCTAAACCCTAAACCCTGCGGAGGCCTTTAGTCGCGGTTGGCCAGAAGAACCGCGACTAAAGGTCCTCCGCCCTGGCGCTCGCCTGCGGCCCACGTGGACGGGCCTTTAGTCGCGGTTCGTAAGGAACCGCGACTAAAGGGGGGGGGCCTTTAGTCGCGCTACTTTGGTCGCGGTTGCGCCACCGCGACTAATGGCAGTTGCCAACCGCGACCAAAGCCCCTTTTTCCACCAGTGTGCCTCCGTGTTGTGGAGCTCTTTTTTGTGCCAGGTCCTTGTCGTAATGACTGCATAGTAGGTGTTTTGGACTTGGAAGGCTTGTGATTATCGTGTAATGTTGTAGTCCCCCTTCTACAAATTTGTACTCCAGAATTTAACTATGAGATATATGAGTACTATCTCTGAATTTCGTAATAGAAAGGTCTTGGTGATTATTGAATTGAACTTGCTGTTCTGAATGTGAGTGACATAATCCATACATTATCTTCAATTGTCTCTGCCGCTAACAAAATTTAAGGGCAATATAGATATAACACACCTAAGAGCATCTCTACCCGATCCCCTAAAATTTAGAGGAGCAAATGGCGCCGCAAAATAGAGGAGCAAAAATTTGCTCCTCTAAACCGTGGCCGCCAGATCTAACCCCCTATATTTTGATGCCGCATTTCACAAATTTCATAGAAATGAACTAAAACTTGCACATAATTCATACATTTGACAAATAGTTCATACAAACAAACTTAACTTAACCAAAAATATAAAGTAATTTAAACTAAAACTTACTTAGTGGACGCCGTCATCGCCGCCACCGCCTAGTCGTCGTAGACGGAGAAGTCGAGGTCGTCGTCGGCGCCGCCTCCTCCATTGCGGCGCAGCTCCTCGATCGTATCTCGCGAACTCAGTTGCCTGCCGCCGCGCCCTTCGATGCTAGTAAATTACTAAGATAGAAGAGATGTTCTACAAACAGGTCAAGCGCCACAAATCGGTTGCTCAGGCATCCATCCACACTTACATTATAGGATTACTCTCTGTAAACTACTGTTGTCCACTAGTTTCCACTTTCCACATAGCTCCTTGATCCTGCTGCTACCCTTTATCAATAGGCGACTGCTTCCATAGGCCCCCAAGCGAACAATTGCATAACCGTACCATTATGCACGTGCTCCTTCCGCCGGCGCTAGCGGGTCGGGTTAGGTTAGCCCCCGAAGATCCATTTGGATTGTACCCTTGTATTGTACTCGTTGAAAGGGTATACGTACGGTGTACCCTTGTACTCCTTGAAAGGGTATAGGCTGTATGTACGTTTCGGTGTATGTACGTCATCGGTGTATATGTCCGATGGATCGATGTGGTGGTCCTCGTCGGTTGTCACTTTCCATTCTCACGTACCTTCATCAGCTCGTCGCAGCCGCCAGTCCGGCGATCTCCGATCTAGATCCGGCGTCCAACCTTGGCCCGAGTCCACCCCTCCCACGGCCGCCATTCATACCTAGAGTTTTGATCCCTCCGTCTTGTTGTAGCCGGTCGATCCCTCACCACCGCCATTTGCACGTACCCTGGTTAATCGTAGCTAGCAGGCGTGGTTGGTTACCTCGGCGATCTCATATCCTTCCCGCATCCGGTGGATCGCTGGCTGTCACCGCGGTGTGCACGACAATACGGCGGCGGACGTCTGAGTCGTCCACCCTCCGCCTCCCCCGCTATTCATACCTAGGGTTTTGATCCCTCCGTCTTGTTGTAGCCGGTCGATCCCTCGCCACCGCCATTTGCACGTACCCCAGTTAATCGTAGCTAGCAGGCGTGGTTGGTTACCTCGGCGATCTCCTATCCTTCCCGCATCCGGTGGATCGCTGGCCGTCACCGCGGTGTGCATGACAATAAGGCGGCGAACGTCTGAGTCATCCACCCTCCGCCTCCCCACGATCAACATATAGGTCGTTCCATTGCAAGGCAGAGCACTGCCGATCCCAACTTCCCGTGGCTGCCCAGATTGCCACCGACGCCCAGAAGAGGTTAGCCCCCGTGCCACACTGTTATTCTATTCTTATTCCATGTATACTTTATATGATGTATTGTCGCATTTGTGCTTAGGGTGTAATTTGTTGTTCAAAATTTTACCAATTTTTTCCAAGCCGAGTTTTTATGTTGATTAGGTCAGTGATGTTGGTTTTATTTGATCAGATGGACGGCTCTATGGCTTCTGGGATTGACAATGAGAAAGCAACTACAGACGTTGATGAGAAAGTAAGTTGTCGACCTCAAAGAAGAGGACTTGAAGGTGAGTAGAACAGCAGGAAGGAGAAGGGTGAGGGAGCGGGGCTGGCTGGCCAGCTGATGAAATCGGCATTGATTATCAACACAAACATCAAAGTTGACGACGGTGACAGACATCGAGGACATACCAGGTCCTTGACATGTAACAAGCCTCATAGCTACTTAAGTTGCATAAAAGGACATGAATCATGATCAATCTACAAGTACCTTATATTGCTTTTCTACACGGTTCAACACTCTGTTAACTATGTTTTTCTTGTTTAAAAATTCAAATGAGAGGTCTGTATTAAAAAGTGGTTCTCAAGTCGTTTATCATACATTCTTGCGTCTAAAATCATGGTAAACAGCAAACCTTCAGCTCTTGACCCATTTCAATCCCCAACGGCAAATAGGCTCATTTCTATATGAAGAAGCTCCAAACCAACTTAGTATGACTGCAATTTCATTTATATTAGGCAAGTGACTTATTTAGTAGTTGTATCTTATTTGTTGTTTGAGAATAATTTAGCTGAATCCACAATAGTTTGAATGATATCGTATTCTTATAGTGGTACACAGTAATGATTTTAATACAAAGTTTATTGCTTTGGATACAAGATCACAATGGTAGAAGAAGTGCAAGAAAAATGAATGTTTGTTGCTTTGGATACAAGATCACAACGGGCATTCAACTAGTAATATTAACTCGCCAATGTTTGTTGCTGCTAGTCCATCATCTGAACCAAAGAAATGTACCCATAGGATCACGAGGCAAGTCCCCAGATAAATGGTAAATTTGGAGAGAAGTTTTCCAGTCCATTGGACAAAGGATTCAGAAACATACAAGATGATTTTGTAAGTCCTACTTTTTCAAATAATGTAAATGGCTACCACCAAAGAAATAAAATGCTAGATGATGACACACAGAGCCTGAAATATCCAGGTGTGAACATGTCAAGATCAAGTTCCTATGTCTCTTCAAAACCACGCGCATCCACTTATTTCTGGACGGAGGGAGTAGATCTACCCCGCAGGGCTCGATGTACTCGAGGACATAGCTGCGGTTACCAGATCGACATAGCATCCACGCGCATCTACTACATCTACTTTGCAGGGGTTACCAGATCTGAGAGGGGAGACATAGCTTTACCTCGCAGGGCTGGACGTACTGGCTGGCCTCGTACATGGCGTCGATTTCCTTGTACGCCGCCTCCCTCTCGGCAGCGGCGCGAGCAGCAGCAGCAGCAGCCACCGCATCAGCGATGCCGCCCAGATCAGCACCAGCAGCTCCTGCGCCGCTGTCCGCCGCCGCACCAGCAGGCGCAGCCGCTCCCGCTCCCGCTCCCGCAACCTCTCCCGTGGCCGCCCCCGCAGCCGCAGCCGCAGCCGCTCCCTCTCCGCCCTCCAAACCAGCAGCAGTCGCGGCAAAGTTCATGTCCATTGCCGGATCTGTGCTTCGCCCAAGAAATGGGAGTGTAGGGAGAGAGGCTTTGTTCGCCGAAGAACTAGGGTTAGGGTTTTCTCTCCTCTGCTTTTTGCCAGAAATGGGGATGGTGGGGAGGGGATGCGGCCGACTGGGGATAAAGTAGTGGACTCTTTTGGACTGTGCGCGTGGGCGTGGAACCGTGTGTGGACCCGTGGGCATGGACGGGCGTGTACGCGGAAGGGGTATGTACGCGGAAGGGGTACGAGCGTGTACGCGGAAGAGGTACGGGCGTGTATGTATTCTCGCGGTGATACGCGTACCTTCTCGGGCTAACGGGTCCTGCGGGTTTTGGAGCGGGCATTTCTATACCCAAATCGAAGTTGAAAAGACGATCCTGCCCCTCGCCGCGGAGTAATCTGGGTCGTCCTTGTGTTCCGCTCAACATACCCGTTCGACGTTGGGGGTCTATGGAAGCAGTCGCCTTATCAATACAGTACTCCTTGTTTGATACCCTGCGGGCTGCAGAACAACTTGTTTCCCATTATTCCTTTTATTTTAGATAAAAGGCACTCAAGTGCCCAATTTTGAATTAACAAAGCCACCAACGGCGAGAACGATACAAAGTGCTAAACCCAGCTTACAGAACGACACCAAACACCCACACGAACTACCGAAGAAGCTACAACCGGAAGCGCGACCAACAAGCTCAGCCAAAGCGCCTACGAGACTTGGAGTAGAGTTGGAGTCTACAGTGTCGGGCCGGAGCTCACTCGAGAGCGAGCCATTTTCATGCGCGCCTCAATAGAAATCCTCCGTCGCAGAAACGCCACCGGAAGCCGACCACCACCGAGGGCCAACCCTCGTTGCTCATAAACCGAACAGCAGTGCCACGGAGCAAGCCTTGCCGAAGATCGCCGAAGAATCACCTCCGTCACTACCATCGGTGAGCATCGCGCTGTGGGCTCCAAGACGGTGTCTTCAAGAAGAGCACGACACCGGAGTGCCGCCACCGCCCGATCCGAGGATCTTGGGTTTTCACCCGGACGAAGTAGAGGAATGGAGATTGGCCTCACGGCGTCTTCTACAAGGGAACGCCGTCCGCGGACGCTGCCAACGTGGCCCGAGGGGCAAAGGTTTCCCTTTGGCAACATCACCACCATCTACATCCCACAACACTCGACTCGCCGACCACCACGCCGCCCTCACGGCCCAGCCAGCACCAGAGTCATTGGCTCGCCCGCCAACCAACATGACTCCCACCTTCCAGGGCCGCCGCCCCGGCGTCCCAGGTCAGAGCACAACGGATAAAAGGATGAGAACGAGTAGACCTTCGCAGCGAGTACCCCGGACCCCCCTGCCTGGAAGCATCGAACCTGACTGGAGAGAGCACCTCCCGAGGATCGGTAGACCAACAGTCCCCGTGGGTACCGGCAACACCAGTTCGCGGGACGAAAGATGATGGCATCACATGGTACTAGGCCCCTGCCTGGCCTGTAGGTAAGCCAACACGCTCCCAGCACCCTCACAAACACCGGCAGGCCACCACTGCCAGCCAAGATTGCTACCAAGGAAACACACCGCACCTTACCACAGCGGGTGAGGACACCGGACTCCAACCGAGGAGCCGGCCAACCACCGCACCTTGCGCCGCCGCCACCAGGAGGGGAACATAGCCAGATCGGCCTCCGGCAGCCCCCATGGCTGCCGGCGCTCACGGATCTGGGGCGAAAAAGGGCTCGAAAGGGGCCCGGGGCACCTTCCCCGGCCCGAACTCGAGGCGGGCAGATCTGGCGCGCAACACCTTCTTCCCAGGACCCCTCCACGCCGGAGCGGACGGGCACCGCAGCTGCCGGCCGAGCCGCTCGCCGGATCGGAGCCCACTCGCGCCGCCATCACCTTCACCAGCCCGCCAGGGCTCGAGCTCTCACCACCCGCGCCGGAGCCGCTCCAAGGAGCCGCCTCCGCCACGAGCACGCCATGGATGCGCCATCACCACACCGAGGTCGGAGCTCTGCGCCGCCGCGCCCGCCGCCCAGCGCGACGCCCTCACTGGCCGCCACGGCCCGCGCCACGGCCACCGCGCGAGGGGGTAGAGGGCTGATACGTCTCAAACGTATCTATAATTTCTTATGTTCCATGCTACTTTTATGATGATACTCACATGTTTTATACACACTTTCTGTCATTATTATGAATTTTCCGGAGCTAACCTATTAACAAGCTGCCACAGTGCCAGTTCCAGTTTTCTGTTGTTTTTGGTTCCAGAAAGGCTGTTCGGGCAATATTCTCGGAATTCGACGAAACAAAGACCAAACATCATATTTCACCGAGACGGACCAGGACACGGAAGGGGAGCCGGAGAGGAGGCCTGATGACCCACAAGTATAGGGGATCGCAACAGTCTTCGCGAGAAGTAAAACCCAATTTATTGATTCGACACAAGGGGAGACAAAGAATACTTGAAAGCCTTAACAGCGGAGTTGTCAATTCAGTTGCACCTGGAAACAGACTTGCTCGCAAGAATTTATCAGTAGTAACAGTTTTATAGCAGTAGCAGTGGTGAGATAGCAGCAGCAGGGTAACAAAGATAGCAGTAGTGATTATAGTAAACAGCAGGATTAAAATACTGTAGGCACAAGGATAGATGACGGGCGTTGCATGGATGAGAGAAACTCATGTAACAATCAAAGCATGGCATTTGCAGATAATAATAAAGCGGTGTCCAAGTACAAAGCAATCCATAGGCATGTGTTCTGTATATAGTCGTACGTGCTCGCAATGAGAAACTTGCACAACATCTTTTGTCCTACTAGCCGGTGGCAGCCGGGCCTCTAGGGAATCTACTGGATATTAAGGTACTCCTTTTAATAGAGTACCGGAGCAAAGCATTAACACTCCGTGAACGCATGTGATCCTCACATCACCGCCATCCCCTCCGGTTGTCCCGATTTCTGTCACTTCGGGGCCTTTGGTTCCGAACAGCGACATGTGTATAAAACTTGCAGGTAAGATCATAAAACAATGCATATTATGATGAAATAATAACATGTTCAGATCTAAGATCATGGCACTCGGGCCCTAGTGACAAGCATTAAGCATAACAAGTTGCAACAATATCATCAAAGTACCAATTACGGACACTAGGCACTATGCCCTAACAATCTTATGCTATTACAAGACCAATCTCATCCAATCCCTACCATCCCCTTCAGCCTACAGCGCGGGAATTACTCACACATGGATGGGGGAAGCATTGCTGGTCGATGGAGAGGCATCGGTGGTGATGATGGCGATGATCTCCTCCAATTCCCCGTCCCGGCGGAGAGCCAGAACGGAGTTTCTGGTCCCCGAGATGGAGCTTCGCGATGTGGCGGCGTTCTGGAGGGTTTCTGGCGACTTCGACTTCTTCCTCGCGTTTTTTTAGATCGAACCCTTTAAGTAGTCTAGAGGAGGGCGTCGGAGGCCAGCCGAGGGGGCCACACACTAGGGCGGCGTGCCCCCCTGGGCTGCGCCGACCTGGTGTGTGGGGCCCTCGGGCCTCCACCTGGCTTGCCCTTCTGGCTCCGTGAGTCTTCTGGTAAAATAGGCCCTTTGGTATAAATTTCGAGGATTTTCCTGAAAGTTGAATTTCTGCACAAAAACAAGACACCAGAGCAATTCTGCTGAAAACAGCGTTAGTCCATGTTAGTTGTATCCAAAATACACAAATTAGGGGCAAAACAATAGCAAAAGTGTTCGGGAAAGTAGATACGTTTTGGACGTATCAACTACCCCCAAGCTTAGTTTATTGCTTGTCCTCAAGCAATTCAGTTAACAACTGAGTGCGATAAAAGAACTTTCACGAACACATTTGCTCATATGATGTAAATATTCTCATGATATGGCTAACACTTAGGCAGTTCATAATAAGGTACATGCAAATAAGATCATCTAATAGCTATGTTAATAATAAGCATCATGAATCATGTCTATAAGCAGGATTGCAATGTTCATAAAAGGGTATGATAAAGTAGTATCTCGCTTGCCCGAACTTGAACGGCAAATCATAAATGCCCAGGCACCTCTAAGGTTCATAGAAAGACTAGAAATAGAGATTGTCAAAGATAAAAGCATCAAAGTTATACCACAGTCAATCATATTTTGGGACAAGCATATTATACTAAGAATGACAATTATGCTCTCAAGAAAGTGCTCAAAGAAAGGATGGAGACACAACATAAAAGTAAAAGATTGACCCTTCGCAGAGGGAAGCAGGGATTAACATGCGCTAGAGCTTTTCATTTTTAAAACAGGAGTAAAATTATTTTGAGAGGTGTTTGTTGTTGTCAACGAATGGTAATGGGTACACCAACTACCTCGCCAACCAGACTTTCAAGAGCGGCTCCCATGAAGGACGTTATTTCTACCAGCAAGGTAGATCATCCCTCTTCTCTTTTGTTTACACATGTACTTTAGTTTTTATTATGAGTGACACTCCCCCCAACCTTTGCTTACACAAGCCATGACTAACCGAATCCTCGGGTGCCTTCCATCAATCTCATACCATAGAGGAGTGTCTATTTGCAAAATTAAGTTGCTTACTGATGAATCGGCGCAAAACATGTGAAGAGAATTATTAATGAAGTTATTAATTGGGGATGGGCACCCCGTTGCCAGCTCTTATTATGAAGGTCTGTCAAAAGTAAATGACAAGGTTGAAAGATAAACACCACATACTTCCTCATGAGCTATAAAACATTAACACAAATTGAGAAGCATTTTGAAGGTTTAAAGGTAGCGCATGAGAATTTACTTGGAATGGTTTGAAATGCCATGCATAGGTATTTATAGTGGACACTTTGGAACAACTTGGTTTTCAGGTGTTTGGAAGCACGAGCAGCGTTCCCGCTCAGTACAAGTGAAGGCTAGCAATAGACTAGGGAGCGACAAATCAAGAGAGCAGTCACTGTCATAATCATGCTTGCGGCAAAATAAATTAACGGAGGCATAAAAGTGATACAAGAACTCTGAAGCAATGTAAATCATAGAGGCTTAATTGACTTTTATTCAGTCATATGCATGCGTGAGCATGTGCCAAGTCGATTCAAATGAATTATTCAGAGGAGGATACCACAATGTCATACCTATTTATGAATAAAACAATGCAAGCAAACATCCATGACATGCTACTCATATTAATAAATTGGAGCTAAACATGAGAGATCATGAACTACTAGACTTTCTTAAATGACATATACCTCACATGAACCAACTAAGCATACTCACATGGATGAGTATATGTACAAAAATGAAAACAAATAGAGTTCATACCAGCCTCTCACCACAGTCGAATTGTCGTAGATCGTCATTATTGCCTTTCACTTGTGTAGCTTGGATAATATGAAATGAAAACCACGCTCCAGCCACCGAAGACCATTGAACTCATAATGAACTTTACAAAACCAAAGAAGAACAGCAAATATTTTTGGTGTTTTCGAATTGGAAACAGGAACAAAAGGAAACAAGCAAACAAAGCAAAATCTTTTTGGATTTACTTATAGCAAACCAACGATAGCAAATAAGCAAAATAAATGCAAGAAACCAAAATAAACAAATGATGAAGAGAAAAAACAGAAATATTTTTGTTCTTTTTGTGTTTTAGAAAAGAAACAAAGCAAAAACAAGAAAATGGAAACTAGAAGAGTCACATAAACGCAAAGCAGCAGGAATTCGTCAAACTTGACAGTAGAACAGTAATCGATTTGTAAGAAATTCTTCCGATGCTCAAATCGAAAAGTGTTCAATTAACGAAAGTTAGATAACAACCTGGGGAACATGCACAAAAATTGGCTTCGCAAAATAATGTTCTGGCTATTTTTGAGATTTTTTTTGGTAACAGCCCAGAATCCATTTTCAGGCAGCACTTCCCCAAATATCATCTCCCTCTCATTAGAAAACCACTTAAAGAAATTAAACAAATGTATACAAGTATCCAGCAACTATAATATGCAAAGAATGAGTAATGCCAGTATACCTCCCCCCAAGTTTAGGCTTTTGGCCTAAGTGGAGTTCACTCCCATGGTGCCCATGAAGTAGCACCTCCGTAGTACGACGAAGATGGATCATATTCCGGGTATGTGCTGGAAGAAGCACCCGGATATGTGACGGTGTAGTCATAGGAGGGCTCGGCGTCCTCGGAGTCATGCTGCTGGTGGAAGCCTTGTATCTTCATTTTCTCATCCAACTCCTCCTTAGAGCGCGACCATGGTTTCCTGTCAATACTGAACAAATCTGGCTGGGGCAGAGGGATTTCCCTCTCATCCCCGTCAGCAAACAACATTCTATAGACCAAATTATCTGAGCTAGAATCAGCTGTAACAAATTGATGGCTCTTCATAGCAGCAATATCAAGCCTTGTAGGGGTTAATGGCACATCAGTAGAGTCAAGAGGAAGTTCTAGATGTGCTAAAATGCGTGATGCAATAATTCCTCCAAACATAGGCCCCTTGCTAGACAAGCGGCGAGCAATAAGAGAACCAAGATGATAAGGTGTCTCTCCAGTAAGTGCAGCAATTAAGAAAGCAAGATGATAGCTAGAAATATTGTTAGTGTTCTCCCTACCAAGAATGCTAGTAGCAATGTAATAGGCAAAATACTTAATGGCGGGGAGTTGGATGTTTCTTATCTTGCCACGCTGAATGGTGCAACAGTCATCATTGGTGATCCCTCGATAGAGCTCCAACAAGGCCCTGGGGTTGTCCTTAATCCTTCTTGCTGTACCTACAGGGGCAATACCCAATGCAACACAAAATTCTTCCAATTTCATAGTAATAGGATCACCATAAATCTTGAATGCAACTGTCGGGTGATAGTGCTTGTTGTTGAACTTGAATCTCTCAACAAAGATTTTGGTGAGCATGAGGTATTGCTCCCTTTCATCTCCCATATAAGCGGTTAAGCCCGCCTTATCAACGAGGGTCGGAAAATCATCCAGCAACCCTGCATTACTCAAAAAGTCATAACATGAGAAAGATGAAGCGTTAGGGACTCCATTGTCTTCTTCGGGATCGAAGCTTGGCGCGATGACATCCTCATTGTAGGATCGCCTGAATCGAGTGGCGGTCCTAGAGGGCCTTCCCGTGCTGGTCGTCTCTCTCTCAAACACTTCTCCAAAGTTGAAATTATCCATCTTCCTTTTCTGAAATTTTTCAACAAACATTATAAAATTTGATTTGGTGACATATAATTGAGGGGAACTACTATAGGAACTTGCTAGAGTACTAATCATGCATCAAAACTAGTTTATACATCTTAGAACAAGCATGCAAGCTCACTAAACATGTTACCTACAGCAGCAAAATCTTCAAGATATACTCAACCAAACAAAATTCTACTTGGATAATCGGAGGAGTCACATACCGAAGAGCAAATGTGCCAAATTTCAGACAGAAATCTGGGCTGAGCAAAGAGATCGAGAAATCTTGAGCTCTTGAGCAGAAACGCGAGTGAGAGAAAGCTGGTGCTGGTTTTTTCGGGAGAGAGAAGAGAGTGGGAGGAAGAGATAAGGAAGTGGGGCAAGGGGGAGCCCACACACCAGGGTGGCGCGCCCCCCTTCCAGGCCGCGCCGGCCTGTGGGGTGCCACCCTGGGGTGCCCCACTGGTCATCCCCAAGTGCTCCCAGGTGTGTCTTCGAAAAATAGGACCAACGGTATAATTTTTGTGAATTTTTGAAAACTTTGAAAAATGCACATTTCTGGGTATTAAGTTTATTATTACTGGACAGGATTTTTTTTTTTGAAATCTCTAATTAACTAAGGAACTTTGCAAAACAAAAGTGCTACAGCAAGTAAAACAAGTGGAGGAAGAAAGAAATGTTGTTTACCTCCTCTATGCATATAAAAAGTACTTGTTAACAAGGTTGATCAGGTCTTGCCACCAAATAAATTTTACATAGCATAAGAAGAAATAAACCTCAAATCAGTCATGTTACCTTGAATGGTATTGATATGGATCCAATCATAAGATTTTGATATCCTTCTTGAGGCTCATATATAGTACAATCAATAGTTCCAACTTTGATAGTTCTCACATTAGAAATAGTATTCACTCCACATACTTTATCAATCCTCTTGGGGAAATAGACGGTATGCTCCTTGTCATCAACATTGAAAGTAACTTTTCCTTTATTGCAATTAATAACAGCCCCTGCGGTGTTAAGAAAAGGTCTCCCAAGAATAATAGACATATTATCATCTTCAGGCATTTCCAACACAACAAAATCAGTTAATATCAAGCAGTTATTAGTAACTTGAACAGGAACATCCTCACATATACCAACAGGAATAGCAGTAGATTTATCAGCCATTTGCAAAGATATATCAGTAGGTATCAACTTATCTAAATAAAGTCTCTTGTAAAGAGAAAAGGCATAACACTAACACCCGCTCCCAAATCACATAGAGCAGTTCTAACATAATTATTCTTAATAGAACAAGGAATAGTAGGTATACCTGGGTCGCCTAACTTCTTTGGAACCTTTCCATTGAAAGAGTAATTAGCAAGCATAGTGGAAATCTCCTCATTGGGGATTTTCCTTTTGTTAGTGACAATATCTTTCATATACTTTGAATAAGGAGGCAATTTAATAGCATCAGTCAAAGGGATTTGCAAGAATAAATGTTTCATCCAATCACAAAATTTATTATAGTGTTCTTCTTCCTTTGATTTTAATTTCTTAGCAGGAAAAGGCATTTGCTTTTGTACCCAAGGTTCCCTTTCATTACCATGTTTCTTAGCAATAAAATCTTCTTTAGTATACTTTTTATTTTTAGCATGCTTTTCAGGTTCATCTTCAACTTCTTCTTTATCAGAAACATCATTCTTATCATTATCATTTTCATGTTCGTTACCACTTTCAGTTTCCGCATCAGAAATAGAAATACTATTAGGATCATTAACGGGTTCAGAGGATTCTACAACATTTTTATGTTTCTTCTTCTTTTTCTTAGAAGGAGCACTAGGTTCAATTCATTGAGAATCTTGTTCAACTCTTTTGGGATGCCCTTCAGGATATAGAGGATCCTGGGTAGAGACACCGCCTCTAGTTGTTACTTCATAAGCATGTTTCTCTTTAGAATTATTTTTTAACAGGTCATTTTGCACTTTAGTGAGTTGATCAATTTGAGTTTGAACCATTTGAAAATGTTTAACAAGCATCTTAACATCATTGGAGGTTCTCTCCACAATATCATGCAAATTACTAATAGTTTGAGAATTTTCTATTAGATGATTCTCTACTCTCATATTAAAATTTTCTTGCTTAACAATATAATTATCAAACTCATCTAAGCATTGAGCAGGAGGTTTTGAATACGGAATGTCTTCCCTAGTAAAGCGTTGAAGGGAGTTTACCTCAATCATGGATGAAGGGGGAATTATCTCGCATAAATCTTCTATGGGAGGTAAGTTCTTCACATCTTCGGATTTAATACATTTCTCCTTAAGAGACTTCTTGGCTTCCCTCATATCTTCATCATTTAATTTAATCAAACCCCTCCTCTTCAATATTGGCGTCGGAGTTGGTTCAGGTGTAGTCCAATCATCATGATTCCGGCCTATTTTAGCCAATAATTCTTCAGCTTCGTCTGGAGTTCTTTTCCTGAAAACACAACCATCACAACTATCCAAATATGCTCTAGACTCAACGGTTAGTCCACTATAAAATATATCAAGTAAATCATGCTTTTCCAAATCATGTCCAGGTCGAGTTCTGATAGGAGAACAAAATCTTGCCCATGCTTCAAGCAATTTCTCTCCATCTTCCTGGTCAAAGCTATAAATTTTCTGTAAAGCAGCATGTTGAGCACTAGCAGGAAAGTATTTCCGAAAGAAGACATTAAGAAAATCACCTGGACTTTTAATAGAACCAGGAGGAAAATTATTATACCAAGTTTTAGCATCATCCTTTAATGAGAAAGGAAAAATTTTAGCAACAAAATAAGTGTGCATCTTAACATCATCAGAAAACAAGCTACTCATAGAAGAAAGTTCATTCATGTGTTCCACGGCACTTTCTTTTTCAGTACCACAAAAGGGTGTTTTCTCAACAATAGCTATATGAGATAGATCAAGAGAAAAATCATAATCTTTATCCTTAATGCATATAGGAGATGTGGCAAATTTAGGATCAGGAGATAGCTTATGTCTAACAGTATATTATGCAAGAAACTTTTTAATTTTTCTTGCATCAGCAGTAGCATTGCATCTATTAGTAAAATCATCATTAAGCTCCACATAATCCTCATCAGGATCATCACTAGAATAATCAAGTTCAGGTGAATTAACAGGTGTAGCAGCATTTTCATTAGGAGTTTCAGTATTTTCAATTTGTCTAGACCTAGCAATTGTAGCATCTAGAAAGGATCCCAATGAACCACTATCATCAAGCACAACAGAAACATTATCAATATTATGAGAATTTTCAGATTCAGCAGAAGTACCAGCAAGTGAAGCTTGCGGCAGTGAAACAAGTTGACTTATCACAGATGGTGAATCAAGGGTAGCAGAGGTACTCAGAGTTGTACCTTTTCTTGTAGTGGATGGTAATATGGCGACTTTAGGATCGCGAGATTTACCCATGATGGAGAATTTGCAGCGAACAATATCAATCCAAGTGAACCTCCAAATAAAGCTATGCTCCCCGGCAACGGCGCCAGAAAATAGTCTTGATGACCCACAAGTATAGGGGATCGCAACAGTCTTCGCGGAAAGTAAAACCCAATTTATTGATTCGACACAAGGGGAGACAAAGAATACTTGAAAGCCTTAACAGCGGAGTTGTCAATTCAGCTGCACCTGGAAACAGACTTGCTCGCAAGAGTTTATCAGTAGTAACAGTTTTATAGCGATAGTGGTGAGATAGCAACGAGAGTAACAAAGACAGCAGTAGTGATTATAGTAAACAGCAGGATTAAAATACTGTAGGCACAGGGATGGATGACGGGCGTTGCATGGATGAGAGAAACTCATGTAACAATCAAAGCGGTGTCCAGGTACAAAGCAATCCATAGGCATGTGTTCCGTATATAGTCGTACGTGCTCGCAATGAGAAACTTGCACAACATCTTTTGTCCTACCAGCCGGTGGCAGCCGGGCCTCTAGGGAATCTAGTGGATATTAAGGTACTCCTTTTAATAGAGTACCGGAGCAAAGCATTAACACTCCGTGAACACATGTGATCCTCACATCATCGCTATCCCCTCCGGTTGTCCCGATTTCTGTCACTTCGGGGCCTTTGGTTCCGGACAGCGACATGTGTATACAACTTGCAGGTAAGATCATAAAACAATGCATATTATGATGAAATAATAACATGTTCAGATCTGAGATCATGGCACTCGGGCCCTAGTGACAAGCATTAAGCATAACAAGTTGCAACAATATCATCAAAGTACCAATTACGGACACTAGGCACTATGCCCTAACAATCTTATGCTATTACATGACCAATCTCATCCAATCCCTACCATCCCCTTCAGCCTACAGCGGGGGAATTACTCACACATGGATGGGGGAAGCATTGCTGGTCGATGGAGAGGCGTCGGTGGTGATGATGGCGATGATCTCCTCCAATTCCCCGTCCCGGCGGAGTGCCAGAACAGAGTTTCTGGTCCCCGAGACGGAGTTTCGCGATGTGGCGGCGTTCTGGAGGGTTTCTGGCGACTTCGACTTCTTCCTCGCGTTTTTTAGATCGAACCCTTTAAGTAGTCCAGAGGAGGGCGTCGGAGGCCAGCCGAGGGGGCCACACACTAGGGCGGCGTGCCCCCCCTGGGCCGTGTCGGCCTGGTGTGTGGGGCCCTCGGGCCTCCACCTGGCTTGCCCTTCTGGCTCCGTGAGTCTTCTGGTAAAATAGACCCTTTGGTATAAATTCCGAGGATTTTCCCAAAAGTTGAATTTCTGCACAAAAACAAGACACCAGAGCAATTCTGCTAAAAACAGCGTTAGTCCGTGTTAGTTGTATCCAAAATACACAAATTAGGGGCAAAACAATAGCAAAAGTGTTCGGGAAAGTAGATACGTTTTGGACGTATCAAGGCCCAGGGCCCCCAGACCATAGGGCCGCGCGGGTGGCTCCCTGGCCGCGCCGGCCTATGGGGAGGGCACCCTGGTGCCCTTCCGACTCCGCCTCTTCGCCTATATAAGCCCTCGTGACCTAAAACTTCGATACCATTTGACGAAACTCCAGAAAGACTCCAGGGGCACCGCCGCCATCGCGAAACTCCGTTTCGGGGGACAGAAGTCTCTGTTCCGGCACGCCGCCGGGACGGGGAATTGCCCCCGGAGTCATCTCCATCGACACCACCGCCATCTTCATCGCCATCGCTGTCTCCCATGATGAGGAGGGAGTAGTTCTCCCCCGAGGCTGAGGGCTCTACCGATAGCTATGTGGTTCATCTCTCTCTCCCATGGTGTGATCTTTATGTGATCATGAGCTTTGTATCACTATTAATCTATGTGCTACTCTAGTGATGTTATTAAAGTAGTCTATTCCTCCTCCATGATGTAATGTTGACAGTGTGTCCATCATGTAGTACTTGGCGTAGGTTATGATTGTAATCTCTTGTAGATTATGAAGTTAACTATTACTATGATAGTATTGATGTGATCTATTCCCCCTTTCATAGCTATTGTTGACAGTGTGTATGCTATGTTAGTACTCGGTCTAAATTGCAACGGTCTATTATGTACTCTAGAGGTTACTTTAATATGAACTCCGGATGTTGTGGAGCTTGTTTACTCCGGCTTGAGGTGTGCTTTTGTAGCCCTACACAATGAATGGCGTTTGTTATCCAACAAGAGAGTGTAGAAAGTAGCATTTATTTATTCAGTTATGTGATCAATGTTGAGAGTGTCCACTAGTGAAAATATGATCCCTAGACCTTGTTTCTAAGCATTGAAACACCGTTTCCAACAAGTTCTGTTACATGTTTGCTTGCTGCCATCTTTATTTCAGATTGCAGTTACTACTTACAATCATCCATATTACTTCTATTTCACTATCTCTTCGCCGAACTAGTGCACCTATACATCTGACAAGTGTATTAGGTGTGTGTTGGGGACACAAGAGACTTCTTGTATCGTAATTGCAGGGTTGCTTGAGAGGGATATCTTTGACCTCTACCTCCCTGAGTTCGATAAACCTTGGTTGATTCACTTAAGGGAAACTTGCTGCTGTTCTACAAACCTCTACTCTTGGAGGCCCAACACTGTCTACAGGAATAGAAGCGTGCGTAGACATCAAGCTATTTTCTGGCGCCGTTGCCGGGGAGGTAAGGTAAAAGGTATTCACATCCTCCGACTACTAAGCTATTTCCTAGCACTGTTGCCGGTGTGTGAGTGCTCGAAGCTATTTCCTTTAGATTCTGCAATTATATCTTTTTGTTCTTGTTTTTATTTCACTAGTTAGGCTTAATGGAAAACAACAACAAAAATTAGAGATCTTTATGAACTTTATATGGAATTAGGACATGATGTGTTTGAAGAGAAAATTAAAAAAACCTATGGAACTTTATATGCATGCTAATGACAATGTTATTAGTATGAATGCTTTGAACACCATTGTTGCTAATGTTATGGAAAATTCTAAGCTTGGGGAAGCTGGTTTTGATGAGCATGATATTTTTAGTCCCCCAAGCATGGAGGAGAAAATTTACTTTGATGATACTTTGCCTCCCATTTATGATGATTATAATGATAGTGGTATTTTTGTGCCACCTACTATGGAGGATAAAATTTATTATGATTATACCATGCCTGCAATTTATGATGATTACAATGATGGTTGTGATAGTTTTACTCCCACTATTACTAATAAATTTGATTGTGCTTATGTGGAGAGTAATGATACTTTTATGCATGTGAATAAGAATGCTTTATGTGATAGTTATATTGTTGAGTTTGCTCATGATGCTACTGAAAGTTATTATGAGAGAGGGAAACATGGTTATATGCATCTTAATAATATTAAGTTTCCCCTCTTTATGTTGAGAAGTTTGAAGTTACTCGTGTTTTATCTTCCTATGCTTGTCACTTTGTTCTTCATGAAATTTATTTGTGTACAAGATTCCTTTTCATAGGAAGCGGGTTAGGCTTAAATTTGTTTTGAATTTGCTTTTTGATGCTCTCTTTTGCTTCAACTCTCATTTCTTGCGAGAGCATCATTAAAATTACTGAGCCCATCTTAATGGCTATAAAGAAAGCACTTCTTGGGAGATAACCCATGTTTTTTTTATTTTGCTACTATTTTGTTGTGTCTTGGAAGTTATTACTACTGTAGCAACCTCTCCTTATCTTTATTTTATTGCATTGTTGTGCCAAGTAAAGTCTTTGATATTAGGGTTGATACTAGATTTGGATTACTGCGCAGAAACAGATTTCTTGCTGTCATGAAATTGAATAGCCCCGTCTGTAGGTAACTCAGAAAAATCTGCCAGTTTACGTGCGTGATCCTCAGATATGTACGCAACTTTCATTCAATTTGAGCTTTTTCATATGAGCAAGTTAAGTGTCCCAGAAAAATTCGTATTTACGGACTGTTCTGTTTTGACAGATTCTGCCTTTTATTTCACATTGCCTTTCTTGCTATGTTGGATGGATTTCTTTGTTCCATTAACTTTCAGTAGCTTTGTGCAATGTCCAGAAGTGTTAAGAATGATTATGTCACCTCTGAATATGTGAATTTTTGATTATGCACTAACCCTCTAATGAGACTGTTTTGAGTTTGGTGTGGAGGAAGTTTTCAAGGATCAAGAGAGGAGGATGATATGATATGATCAAGAAGAGTGAAAAGCCTAAGCTTGGGGATGCCCCCGTGGTTCATCCCTGCATATTTCAAGAAGACTCAAGCATCTAAACTTGGGGATGCCCAAGGCATCCCCTTCTTCATCGACAACTTATCAGGTCACCTCTAGTGAAATTATATTTTTATTCCGTCACATCTTATGTGCTTTACTTGGAGCGTCTGTATGTTTTTATTTTTGTTTGTGTTTGAATAAATTCAGATCCTAGCATTCATTGTGTGGGAGAGAGACACGCTCCGCTGTTGCATATGAACACTGGTGTTCTTAGCTTTACTTTTAATGTTCATGGCGAAGGTTGAAACTGCTTCGTTCGTTGTTATATGGTTGGAAACAAAAAATGCTTCATATGGTAATTGGTATAATGTCTTGAATAATTTGATACTTGGCAATTGTTGTGCTCAAATAGATCATGTTTAAGCTCTTGCATCATGTACTTTGCACCTATTAATGAAGAACTACCATAGAGCTTGTTAAAATTTGGTTTGCATGATTGGTCTCTCTAAAGTCTAGATATTTTCTGGTGAGGTGTTTGAACAACAAGGAAGACAGTGTAGAGTCTTATAATGCTTGCAATATGTTCTTATGTAAGTTTTGTTGTACCGGTTCATACTTGTGTTTGCTTCAAACATCCTTGCTAGCCAAAGCCTTGTACTGAGAGGGAATGCTTCTCGTGCATCCAAAACCTTGAGCCAAAACCTATGCCATTTTTGTCCACCATACCTACCTACTATGTGGTATTTCTCTGCCATTCCAAGTAAATTGCTTGCGTGCTACCTTTAAAACTTCATTCCTTGTCTTTGCAATATATAGCTCATGGGAAAATAGCTTAAAAACTATTGTGGTAAAGAATATGTAGCTTATGTATCTTATTTCTTATAAGTTGCTTGTTGAGCGGTAACCATGTTTCTGGGGACGCCATCAACTATTACACCTTTGTTGAATATCATGTGAGTTGCTATGCATGTTCGTCTTGTCTGAAGTAAGGGTGATTTATCATGATCAAATGGTTTGAGTATGCATATTGTTAGAGAAGAACATTGGGCCGCTAACTAAAGCCATGTATCATGGTGGAAGTTTCAGTTTGGACATTAATCCTCAATCTCTTATGAGAATATTATCTGTTGTTGAATGCTTATGCATTAAAGAGGAGTCCATTATCTGTTTTCTATGTTGTCCCGGTATGGATGTCCTTAGTTGAGATCTATCAAAAACGAGAAATCAAATGCGATCTATCTCCTTGGACCTTTGTACAGGCGGCATAGAGGTACCCCTTTGTGACACTTGGTTGAAACATATGTAATGCAATGATAATCCATGTAAATCCAAGCTAATTAGGACAAGGTGCGAGCACTATTGGTATTCTATGCATGAGGCTTGCAACTTATAGGATGTCTTATGCATAACACATATGAATTATTACTACCGTTGACAAAATTGTTTCTATGTTTTCAAAATAAAAGCTCTAGCACAAAAATAGTAATCTATGCTTCCCTCTACGAAGGGCCTTTCTTTTACTTTATGTTGAGTCAGTTTACCTACTTCTTTTTATCTTACAAGCAAACACTTGTGTCAACTGTGTGCATTGATTCCTACATACTTGCTTATTTGCATTCATCATATTACTTTGTGTTGATAATTATCCATGAGATATACATGTTGAAGTTGAAAGCAACCGCTGAAACTTATATCTTCCTTTGTGTTGCTTCAAAACTTTCTACTAAGAATTTATTGCTTTATGAGTTAACTCCTATGGAAGTCTTATTGATGCTTGTCTTGAAAGTACTATTCATGAAAAGTCTTTGCTATATGATTCAGTTATTTAGTCATTATCTTTACCATTGCTTTGAATCACTTCATTCATCTCATATGCTTTACAATAGTATGATCAAGATTATGTTAGTAGCATGTCACTTCAGAAATTATCCTTGTTATCGTTTACCTACTCGAGGGCGAGTAGGAACTAAGCTTGGGGATGCTTGATACGTCTCAAACATATCTATAATTTCTTATGTTCCATGCTACTTTTATGATGACACTCACATGTTTTATACACACTTTATGTCATTATTATGCATTTTCCGGAACTAACCTATTAACAAGATGCCACAGTGCAAGTTCCTGTTTTCTGTTGTTTTTGGTTCCAGAAAGGCTGTTCGGGCAATATTCTCGGAATTCGACGAAACAAAGACCAAACATCATATTTCACCGAGACGGACCAGGACACCGAAGGGGAACCGGAGAGGAGGCCCAGGGCCCCCAGACCATAGGGCCGCGCGGGTGGCTCCCTGGCCGCGCCGGCCTATGGGGAGGGCGCCCTGGTGCCCTTCTGACTCCGCCTCTTCGCCTATATAAGCCCTCGTGACTTAAAACTTCGATACCAATTGACGAAACTCCAGAAAGACTCCAGGGGCGCCGCCGCCATCGCGAAACTCCGTTTCGGGGTACAGAAGTCTCTGTTCCAGCACGCCGCCGGGACGGGGAATTGCCCCCGGAGTCATCTCCATCGACACCACCGCCATCTTCATCGCCATCGCTGTCTCCCATGATGAGGAGGGAGTAGTTCTCCCCCGGGGCTGAGGGCTCTACCGGTAGCTATGTGGTTCATCTCTCTCTCTCCCATGGTGTGATCTTTATGTGATCATGAGCTTTGTATCACTATTAATCTATGTGCTACTCTAGTGATGTTATTAAAGTAGTCTATTCCTCCTCCATGATGTAATGTTGACAGTGTGTGCATCATGTAGTACTTGGCGTAGGTTATGATTGTAATCTCTTGTAGATTATGAAGTTAACTATTACTATGATAGTATTGATGCGATCTATTCCCCCTTTCATAGCTATTGTTGACAGTGTGTATGCTATGTTAGTACTCGGTCTAAATTGCAACGGTCTTTTATGCACTCTAAAGGTTACTTTAATATGAACTCCGGATGTTGTGGAGCTTGTTTACTCCGTCTTGAGGTGTGCTTTTGTAGCCCTACACAATGAATGGCGTTTGTTATCCAACAAGAGAGTGTAGAAAGTAGCATTTATTTATTCAGTTATGTGATCAATGTTGAGAGTGTCCACTAGTGAAAGTATGATCCCTAGGCCTTGTTTCTAAGCATTGAAACACCGTTTCCAACAAGTTCTGTTACATGTTTGCTTGCTGCCATCTTTATTTCAGATTGCAGTTACTACTTACAATCATCCATATTACTTCTATTTCACTATCTCTTCGCCGAACTAGTGCACCTATACATCTGACCAGTGTATTAGGTGTGTGTTGGGGACACAAGAGACTTCTTGTATCGTAATTGCAGGGTTTCTGAGAGGGATATCTTTGACCTCTACTGTGGTGACCCGGCATACCACTGCATGGTGTAGTATGCAAGTCTGATATAACACCAATGAAACACCGTTCCACTAGTATTATATCGCTCAGAATGGTACAACAGAAACATATGCGGGTCCAAGGCATGTCTATAGAATTACATACATTGACTCTGTTACATAAGATCATCACAGCCTCCTACTTTACAATGAGGTAAAACTGCAAATAAACTCCAGAAGAGCGACTCGTTGTCTAGTCTTATCACAAACTCTATTTGTAGAGTATTTAACTAGCTATAGAGGCTATGAATAGATTCTAGCTAAATAGGAGCTAGGTTTAGGAAGCTAGTTCCCTTCTATGGCTAAACTAGGTTTTCTCCTTGTTGGATGTGGTATCTGACTCCTCTGACAGGGTCCTGTCTCTTGAAGTAGTTGTTGACTCCTCGGCCTTCGAGTTGTACTGTAGATCCTCCTTTGGGGCCTCCATATCTAAGCAGGGGATTTAAGAGTGGGATGAGTACGAGCTTACTCAACAAGTTCATTATAGGAAAGAGGTGTTTAATGCACTAGCTACGACATTAGACCAGAAAGTCTAATACCAATGCAAGTTTTCATAATCATTTCTTCAATAGGTTGCTTTTATTCAGAAGAACTATGTCCGTCAGCCTTCACCGGTTTACTAGAACTTCATGGAGCTCCTTTCCGGCCGCGTTCGTAGTTCCATATCCCGGAACAGGGAGTGATAGGTCACGGTTCTTTACACTCTGCAGAGGTGTGTTGCTTTACCCATAAGAGATCTTAACCTTGGTGCCAACCGGGTGATCTTCCCGTCCACACTTCCTATGGTGTGAGGCCCGGTATAAGGTCTAGCCAATTGATACGTCTCCGACGTATCGATAATTTCTTATGTTCCATGCCACATTATTGATGTTATCTACATGTTTTATGCACACTTTATGTCATATTCGTGCATTTTCTGGAACTAACCTATTAACAAGATGCCGAAGTGCCGATTCTTTGTTTCTGCTGTTTTTGGTTTCAGAAATCCTAGTAAGGAAATATTCTCGGAATTGGACGAAATCAAAGCCCAGGGGCCTATTTTTCCACGAAGCTTCCAGAAGTCCGAAGGAGAGACGAAGAGGGGCCACGAGGGGGCCACACCCTAGGGTGGCGCGGCCCCCCCTTGGCCGCGCGGCCCTGTGGTGTGGGGCCCCCGTGCCGCCTCTTGACCTGCCCTTCCGCCTACAAATAGCCTCCGTGACGAAACCCCCAGTACCGAGAGCCACGATACGGAAAACCTTCCAGAGACGCCGCCAACGCCGATCCCATCTCGGGGGATCCAGGAGATCGCCTCCGGCACCCTGCCGGAGAGGGGAATCATCTCCCGGAGGACTCTACGCCGCCATGGTCGCCTCCGGTGTGATGTGTGAGTAGTCTACCCCTGGACTATGGGTCCATAGCAGTAGCTAGATGGTTGTCTTCTCCCCATTGTGCTTTCATTGTCGGATCTTGTGAGCTGCCTAACATGATCAAGATCATCTATCTGTAATTCTATATGTTGCGTTTGTTGGGATCCGATGAATAGAGAATACTTGTTATGTTGATTATCAAAGTTATGCTTATGTGTTGTTTATGATCTTGCATGCTTTCCGTTACTAGTAGATGCTCTGGCCAAGTAGATGCTTGTAACTCCAAGAGGGAGTACTTATGCTTGATAGTGGGTTCATGCCTGCATTGACACCTGGACAATGTGAGAAAGTTCTAAGGTTGTGTTGTGTTGTTGCCACTAGGGATAAAACATTGATGCTATGTCTAAGGATGTAGTTGTTGATTACATTACGCACCATACTTAATGCAATTGTCTGTTGCTTTGCAACTTAATACTGGAGGGGGTTCGGATGATAACCTGAAGGTGGACTTTTTAGGCATAGATGCATGTTGGATGGCGGTCTATGTACTTTGTCGTAATGCCCAATTAAATCTCACTATACTCATCATGATATGTATGTGCATGGTCATGCTCTCTTTATTTGTCAATTGCCCAACTGTAATTTGTTCACCCAACATGTTTGTTCGTCTTATGGGAGAGACACCTCTAGTGAACTGTGGACCCCGGTCCAATTCTCTTTACTGAAATACAATCTACTGCAATACTTGTTCTACTGTTTTCTGCAAACAATCATCTTCCACACAATACGGTTAATCCTTTGTTACAGCAAGCCGGTGAGATTGACAACCTCACTGTTTCGTTGGGGCAAAGTACTTTGGTTGTGTTGTGCAGGTTCCACGTTGGCGCCGGAATCCCTGGTGTTGCGCCGCACTACATCTCGCCGCCATCAACCTTCAACGTGCTTCTTGACTCCTACTGGTCCGATTAGACCTTGGTTTCTTACTGAGGGAAACTTGCCGCTGTGCGCATCACACCTTCCTCTTGGGGTTCCCAACGGACGTGCCAACCACACGCATCAAGCAAATTTCTGGCGCCGTTGCCGGGGAGATCAAGACACGCTGCAAGGGGAGTCTCCACTTCTCAATCTCTTTACTTTGTTTTTGTCTTGCTTAGTTTTATTTACTACTTTGTTTGCTGCACTAAATCAAAATACAAAAAAATTAGTTGCTAGTTTTACTTTACTTGTTATCTTGTTTGCTATATCAAAAACACAAAAAAATTAGTTTACTTGTATTTACTTTATCTAGTTTGCTTTATTTACTGTTGCTAAAATGGCCAACGCTGAAAATACTAAGTTGTGTGATTTCACAACCACAAATAATAATGATTTCTTATGCACACCTATTGCTCCACCTGCTACTACAGCAGAATTCTTTGAAATTAAACCTGCTTTACTGAATCTTGTTATGCGAGAGCAATTTTCTGGTGTTAGTTCTGATGATGCTGCTGCCCATCTTAATAATTTTGTTGAATTATGTGAAATGCAAAAATATAAAGATGTAGATGGTGATATTATTAAACTAAAACTGTTCCCTTTCTCATTAAGAGGAAGAGCTAAAGATTGGTTGCTATCTCTGCCTAAGAATAGTATTGATTCATGGACTAAATGCAAGGATGCTTTTATTGGTAGATATTATCCCCCTGCTAAAATTATATCTTTGAGGAGTAGCATAATGAATTTTAAACAATTAGATACTGAACATGTTGCTCAAGCTTGGGAAAGAATGAAATCTCTGGTTAAAAATTGCCCAACCCATGGACTGACTACTTGGATGATCATCCAAACCTTTTATGCAGGACTAAATTTTTCTTCACGGAATTTATTGGATTCAGCTGCTGGAGGTACCTTTATGTCCATCACTCTTGGTGAAGCAACAAATCTTCTTGATAATATGATGATCAGCTACTCTGAATGGCACATGGAAAGAGCTCCACAAGGTAAGAAGGTAAATTCTGTCGAAGAAACCTCTTCCTTGAGTGATAAGATTGATGCTATTATGTCTATGCTTGTGAATGATAGGACTAATATTGATCCTAATAATGTTCCGTTAGCTTCATTGGTTGCACAAGAAGAACATGTTGATGTAAACTTCATTAAAAATAATAATTTCAGCAACAATGCTTACCGGAACAATTCTAGTAACAACTATAGGCCATATCCTTATAATAATGGCAACGGCTATGGTAATTCTTATGGGAATTCTTACAACAATAATAGGAGTTCACCCCCTGGACTTGAAGCCATGCTTAAAGAATTTATTAGTACACAAACTGCTTTTAACAAATCTGTTGAAGAAAAGCTTGGGAAAATTGATATACTTGCTTCTAAAGTCGATAGTCTTACTGCTGATGTTGATCTTTTGAAATCAAAAGTTTTGCCTAATGAGAATCATCATAATAAAATTGCTACTACAGCAAATGCCATTCAAGTTAGAATTAATGAGAATATAAGATTAATGGCTGAACTGCGTGCTAGGTGGGATAGAGAAGAAAATGAAAAACTAGCTAAAGAGAAGAATGTAGCTAAAGTTTGGACTATTACCACCACTAGTAATGCTAATGCTACACATGTTGCTGCACCCCCTACTAATACTAATAAAAGAATTGGTGTTAGCAATGTTTCCACTTCTAATGCAAAGCGAAAAAGCACTGAAACTGCTAAAAAGCTACTTTGAAACTGCACTGTGATAAAGTCGCTGAAATTTTTTCCAACATTGGGGATGATGATCCCATTGCTTTAGATTATAATGGTTTGAATTTTGATGATTGCCACATCTCTGAAGTTATAAAGTTCTTGCAAAAACTTGCTAAAAGTCCTAATGCTAGTGCTATAAATTTGGCTTTCACGCATCATATTACAAATGCTCTCATAAAAGCTAGAGAAGAGAAATTAGAGCGCGAAGCCTCTATTCCTAAAAAACTAGAGGATGGTTGGGAGCCCATCATTAAGATGAAGGTTAAAGATTTTGATTGTAATGCTTTATGTGATCTTGGTGCAAGTATTTCTGTTATGCCTAAGAAAATTTATAATATGCTTGACTTGCCACCGCTGAAAAATTGTTATTTGGATGTTAATCTTGCTGATCATTCTACAAAGAAACCTTTGGGGAAAGTTGATAATGTTCGCATTACCGTTAACAATAACCTTGTCCCCGTTGATTTTGTTGTCTTGGATATTGAATGCAATGCATCTTGTCCCATTATATTGGGAAGACCTTTTCTTCGAACTGTTGGTGCTATCATTGATATGAAGGAAGGTAATATAAAATATCAATTTCCTCTCAAGAAAGGTATGGAACACTTCCCTAGAAAGAGAATGAAGGTACCTTTTGATTCTATTATGAGAACAAATTATGATGTTGACACTTCGTCTCTTGATAATACTTGATACACACTTTCTGCGCCTAGCTGAAAGGCGTTAAAGAAAAGCGCTTATGGGAGACAATCCATGTTTTTACCTACAGTACTTTGTTTTTATTTTGTGTCTTGGAAGTTGTTTACTACTGTAGCAACCTCTCCTTATCTTAGTTTTGTGTTTTATTGTGCCAAGTTAAGCCGTTGATAGAAAAGTAAGTACTAGATTTGGATTACTGCACAGTTCCAGATTTCTTTGCTGTCACGAATCTGGGTCCACCTCCCTGTAGGTAGCTCAAAAAATTAAGCCAATTTACGTGCATGATCCTCAGATATGTACGCAACTTTCATTCAATTTGAGCATTTTCATCTGAGCAAGTCTGGTGCCATTTTAAAATTCGTCAATACGAACTGTTCTGTTTTGACAGATTCTGCCTTTTATTTCGCATTGCCTCTTTTGCTATGTTGGATGAATTTCTTTGATCCACTAATGTCCAGTAGCATTATGCAATGTCCAGAAGTGTTAAGAATGATTGTGTCACCTCTGAATATGTCAATTTATATTGTGCACTAACCCTCTAATGAGTTGTTTCGAGTTTGGTGTGGAGGAAGTTTTCAAGGATCAAGAGAGGAGTATGATGCAACATGATCAAGGAGAGTGAAAGCTCTAAGCTTGGGGATGCCCCGGTGGTTCACCCCTGCATATATCAAGAAGACTCAAGCGTCTAAGCTTGGGGATGCCCAAGGCATCCCCTTCTTCATCGACAACATTATCAGGTTCCTCCCCTGAAACTATATTTTTATTCCATCACATCTTATGTGCTTTTTCTTGGAGCGTCGGTTTGTTTTTGTTTTTGTTTTGTTTGAATAAAATGGATCCTAGCATTCACTTTATGGGAGAGAGACACGCTCCGCTGTAGCATATGGACAAGTATGTCCTTGGTTTCTACTCATAGTATTCATTGCGAAGTTTCTCCTTCGTTAAATTGTTATATGGTTGGAATTGGAAAATGATACATGTAGTAATTGCTATAAATGTCTTGGGTAATGTGATACTTGGCAATTGTTGTGCTCATGATTAAGCTCTTGCATCATATGCTTTGCACCCATTAATGAAGAAATACATAGAGCATGCTAAAATTTGGTTTGCATATTTGGTTTCTCTAAGGTCTAGATAATTTATAGTATTGAGTTTGAACAACAAGGAAGACGGTGTAGAGTCTTATAATGTTTTCAATATGTCTTTTATGTGAGTTTTGCTGCACCGGTTCATCCTTGTGTTTGTTTCAAATAAGCCTTGCTAGCCTAAACCTTGTATCGAGAGGGAATACTTCTCATGCATCCAAAATACTTGAGCCAACCACTATGCCATTTGTGTCCACCATACCTACCTACTACATGGTATTTTCCGCCATTCCAAAGTAAATTGCTTGAGTGCTACCTTTAAAATTCCATCATTCACCTTTGCAATATATAGCTCATGGGACAAATAGCTTAAAAACTATTGTGGTATTGAATATGTAATTATGCACTTTATCTCTTATTAAGTTGCTTGTTGTGCGATAACCATGTTCACTTGGGACGCCATCAACTATTCATTGTTGAATTTCATGTGAGTTGCTATGCATGTCCGTCTTGTCTGAAGTAAGAGAGATCTACCACCATATGGTTAAGCATGCATATGTTAGAGAAGAACATTGGGCCGCTAACTAAAGCCATGATCCATGGTGGAAGTTTGATTTTGGACAACAATCCTCAAATCTCAAATGAGAAAATTATTAATTGTTGTTATATGCTTATGCATAAAAGAGGAGTCCATTATCTGTTGTCTATGTTGTCCCGGTATGGATGTCTAAGTTGAAGAATAATCAATAGCGAGAAATCCAATGCGAGCTTTCTCCTTAGACCTTTGTACGGGCGGCATAGAGGTACCCCTTTGTGACACTTGGTAAAAACAATGCATTGTGATGATCCAGGTAGTCCAAGCTAATTAGGACAAGGTGCGGGCACTATTAGTACATTATGCATGAGGCTTGCAACTTATAAGATATAATTTACATGATGCATATGCTTTATTACTACCGTTGACAAAATTGTTTCATGTTTTCAAAATCAAAGCTCTAGCACAAATATAGCAATCGATGCTTTTCCTCTATGGAGGACCATTCTTTTACTTTCAATGTTGAGTCAGTTCACCTATTTCTCTCCACCTCAAGAAGCAAACACTTGTGTGAACTGTGCATTGATTCCTACATACTTGCTTATTGCACTTATTATATTACTCTATGTTGACAATATCCATGAGATATACATGTTACAAGTTGAAAGCAACCGCTGAAACTTAATCTTCTTTTGTGTTGCTTCAATACCTTTACTTTGAATTATTGCTTTATGAGTTAACTCTTATGCAAGACTTAATTGATGCTTGTCTTGAAGTGCTATTCATGAAAAGTCTTTGCTTTATGATTCACTTGTTTACTCATGTCATATACATTGTTTTGATCGCTGCATTCACTACATATGCTTTACAAATAGTATGATCAAGATTATGATGGCATGTCACTCCAGAAATTATACGTGTTTATCGTTTTACTCGGGACGAGCAGAACTAAGCTTGGGGATGCTGATACGTCTCCGACGTATCGATAATTTCTTATGTTCCATGCCACATTATTGATGTTATCTACATGTTTTATGCACACTTTATGTCATATTCGTGCATTTTCTGGAACTAACCTATTAACAAGATGCCGAAGTGCCGATTCTTTGTTTCTGCTGTTTTTGGTTTCAGAAATCCTAGTAAGGAAATATTCTCGGAATTGGACGAAATCAAAGCCCAGGGGCCTATTTTTCCACGAAGCTTCCAGAAGTCCGAAGGAGAGACGAAGAGGGGCCACGAGGGGGCCACACCCTAGGGCGGCGCGGCCCCCCCCCTTGGCCGCGCGGCCCTGTGGTGTGGGGCCCCCGTGCCGCCTCTTGACCTGCCCTTCCGCCTACAAATAGCCTCCGTGACGAAACCCCCTGTACCGAGAGCCACGATACGGAAAACCTTCCAGAGACGCCGCCAACGCCGATCCCATCTCGGGGGATCCAGGAGATCGCCTCCGGCACCCTGCCGGAGAGGGGAATCATCTCCCGGAGGACTCTACGCCGCCATGGTCGCCTCCGGTGTGATGTGTGAGTAGTCTACCCCTGGACTATGGGTCCATAGCAGTAGCTGGATGGTTGTCTTCTCCCCATTGTGCTTTCATTGTCGGATCTTGTGAGCTGCCTAACATGATCAAGATCATCTATCTGTAATTCTATATGTTGCGTTTGTTGGGATCCGATGAATAGAGAATACTTGTTATGTTGATTATCAAAGTTATGCTTATGTGTTGTTTATGATCTTGCATGCTTTCCGTTACTAGTAGATGCTCTGGCCAAGTAGATGCTTGTAACTCCAAGAGGGAGTACTTATGCTCGATAGTGGGTTCATGCCTGCATTGACACACAGGACATGTGATGAAAGTTCTAAGGTTGTGTTGTGTTGTTGCCACTAGGGATAAAACATTGATGCTATGTCTAAGGATGTAGTTGTTGATTACATTACGCACCATACTTAGTGCAATTGTCGGTTGCTTTGCAACTTAATACTGGAGGGGGTTCGGATGATAACCTGAAGGTGGACTTTTTAGGCATAGATGCATGCTGGATGGCGGTCTATGTACTTTGTCGTAATGCCCAATTAAATCTCACTATACTCGTCATGATATGTATGTGCATGGTCATGCTCTCTTTATTTGTCAATTGCCCAACTGTAATTTGTTCACCCAACATGCTGTTCGTCTTATGGGAGAGACACCTCTAGTGAACTGTGGACCCCGGTCCAATTCTCTTTACTGAAATACAATCTACTGCAATACTTGTTCTACTGTTTTCTGCAAACAATCATCTTCCACACAATACGGTTAATCCTTTGTTACAGCAAGCCGGTGAGATTGACAACCTCACTGTTTCGTTGGGGCAAAGTACTTTGGTTGTGTTGTGCAGGTTCCACGTTGGCGCCGGAATCCCTGGTGTTGCGCCGCACTACATCTCGCCGCCATCAACCTTCAACGTGCTTCTTGACTCCTACTGGTCCGATTAGACCTTGGTTTCTTACTGAGGGAAACTTGCCGCTGTGCGCATCACACCTTCCTCTTGGGGTTCCCAACGGACGTGCCAACCACACGCATCAAGCAAATTTCTGGCGCCGTTGCCGGGGAGATCAAGACACGCTGCAAGGGGAGTCTCCACTTCTCAATCTCTTTACTTTGTTTTTGTCTTGCTTAGTTTTATTTACTACTTTGTTTGCTGCACTAAATCAAAATACAAAAAAAATTAGTTGCTAGTTTTACTTTACTTGTTATCTTGTTTGCTATATCAAAAACACAAAAAAATTAGTTTACTTGTATTTACTTTATCTAGTTTGCTTTATTTACTATTGCTAAAATGGCCAACGCTGAAAATACTAAGTTGTGTGATTTCACAACCACAAATAATAATGATTTCTTATGCACACCTATTGCTCCACCTGCTACTACAGCAGAATTCTTTGAAATTAAACCTGCTTTACTGAATCTTGTTATGCGAGAGCAATTTTCTGGTGTTAGTTCGATGATCTTGCTGCCCATCTTAATAATTTTGTTGAATTATGTGAAATGCAAAAATATAAAGATGTAGATGGTGATATTATTAAACTAAAATTGTTCCCTTTCTCATTAAGAGGAAGAGCTAAAGATTGGTTGCTATCTCTGCCTAAGAATAGTATTGATTCATGGACTAAATGCAAGGATGCTTTTATTGGTAGATATTATCCCCCTGCTAAAATTATATCTTTGAGGAGTAGCATAATGAATTTTAAACAATTAGATACTGAACATGTTGCTCAAGCTTGGGAAAGAATGAAATCTCTGGTTAAAAATTGCCCAACCCATGGACTGACTACTTGGATGATCATCCAAACCTTTTATGCAGGACTAAATTTTTCTTCACGGAATTTATTGGATTCAGCTGCTGGAGGTACCTTTATGTCCATCACTCTTGGTGAAGCAACAAAGCTTCTTGATAATATGATGATCAGCTACTCTGAATGGCACACGGAAAGAGCTCCACAAGGTAAGAAGGTAAATTCTGTCGAAGAAACCTCTTCCTTGAGTGATAAGATTGATGCTATTATGTCTATGCTTGTGAATGATAGGACTAATATTGATCCTAATAATGTTCCGTTAGCTTCATTGGTTGCACAAGAAGAACATGTTGATGTAAACTTCATTAAAAATAATAATTTCAACAACAATGCTTACCGGAACAATTCTAGTAACAACTATAGGCCATATCCTTATAATAATGGCGCCGGAATCCCTGGTGTTGCGCCGCACTACATCTCGCCGCCATCAACCTTCAACGTGCTTCTTGACTCCTACTGGTCCGATTAAACCTTGGTTTCTTACTGAGGGAAACTTGCCGCTGTGCGCATCACACCTTCCTCTTGGGGTTCCCAACGGACGTGCCAACCACACGCATCACCAATCATGTTCCTCCGCTACCTCGAACACCCACCCGTTGTTGCATGCCCCGACCCTGGGTCCTCGCCGGTCCCATTATTCCCACTCACGGGTGGACCCCGACCACGACAACAGTTTGGGACTCGTTAACCAAACTCCTTCGCCGGTAGCTGCAACCCATCATAGACCGCAATACCGTGGGGACTTAAGGCTTCCCCAGCCAACCGCTTGTTCTTCGAGCGACAAGTGTCTACGGACTATGCCGTGGGGACTTAAGGCTTCCCCAGCCAACCGCTTGACCTGACAGATACAAGTGTCTACGGTAAAGCGCATCCGTTGATGAATGAGAGGTGGAAACACTTTTGACTACTCCGTCCCACTCCGGATCTTATGGTTAACACGGGTATTACGGCACAAGAATCACTGGACGACATTTGTTGTTTAATCCTAGATGGATATAAACCCTTGCAATGGAACCTCCACCATATCAACACAATCCATGGTTCCATTGCCCACCACATAGTCATATTCATAGTTATGAAAGTAGTGGTTTTGGTTTTTATGCAATAGTGATAACCATAGTACTTTGCAAGTAATTTGATAGAAATACTCAAATGACATGAGCAAGTGATGAACTTGCCTTTCTTGACTGCAAGATTATGCAGGCAAGGTCTTCGATACGCAATAACTCCAAATTCTGAAATAGCATCATCGTCCGGTAAGGACGATGTTTAAAAGATTGCCAAGGATGCAATAATGCATAAGTATGAGATGCAATCGCTCTAAGCGTGAACTAACCCCAATGATTTAGGATCAGTGAGTTGTAATGATTGGTTTAGGGTGTGTTGTACTTTTAGAGTGGTTCACATACAAGGTTCTTATTCAGGTATGATTACTTGGTATCATAAACAGGTAGATAATAAAGCACAGTAATCAGTTGAGCACACAAAGAATGATAATTGGCATAATGTTAACATGTAAAGAACAGTTGTCAGTTTTAGTACTATATGGCATGGTTAATGATTGATTATCATATACTTTAAAAGAATAACTTTTGAAGAACATGTTCTTTGATAAAGAACAAGTATGATAATTAGGGTTGTGGAGTTCTATGGTTTACTATGGTTTCAATTGGTTCTGGAGTAGATATTAGATGGATCCCAACATAGTTGGATTCATCAGCTACTAGGCTTGTATTGTTGAATTAAGTCTAAACATCTTAATTACCAATAGTTGATATCAAGGTGGTATACCTTGTTGGTGATAGCTGGCTAGGGTTTATAGGTCCTTATAAGCAGGGTTGATGATGATTCTGTATTTACTTCAAAAGAATAACTTTTGAAGAACATACTTCTTAAATAATAAGAAGTATATCAATTAGGGTTGAGGTTGTCTAGGTTTTGTTATTGGATTCACTGAGTAAGGAATGGTGGTTTCCTAAATAGGATGTTTAATAATTATTTCACGCTAATAGGGTTTAGTGTGTATGGGATATAATGATAAATATTGGGTATAGATGCTATTGGATCTCATCACAATGGTGTGATGCTATTTAAGGTTAATTAAGGATGAGATCCATGTGATAGGGACTAGGTTTGACTAAGATGAACACATGGGATGCTAATTAGTAGTGTTAGGGTCCCCATATGTCATGTGGATTTGAACAAGCATTTAGTTGCTAAATCTGAATCTATGATTACTAATGAAGTGACATGATCACATGTTACTTAGGGTTTTTAGGTTTGGAAACAATTTAGGGTTCATATGAAATAATGGATTTGGGGTTCCTAATTGAATTAGGGTTTTGGGTTTTCACATGAAATGATAGGGTTGTAATATCATTCCATATGGAATTAGGGTTTGCTATTTACCATATAGCTCTATGATTAATAACTTCATTTTTAAAGTTGAAGTTATTAGTAACTTGAAAATACAAATAATATTGAATTTGACATTTTATTATTTTTAATGGATTTAATAATTAAGGTAATTATTAATTAGGGTTTAAATCCTCCTATTAAGGATTTAATAAGTAATAAGTAAAGGAAAATTAGTTTTAATATTTTCCTGATTTACTTACTGGTTTTTATTAAATTTAGAAGTTTTTCTTAATTATTGAATATTATTTGAATTTAGAATTAAAATTAAAGGCTTAAATAACAGGTATTAAATAATTAAATTTTTTTAAAAATAAAAATTTCATATTATATTTTTATTGGATATAGTTTAGTTTTCTAAGAATTTTAAGATCTCATTTATATTTTTCTGAGTTTTTATGAATTAGATATGAATTTCTAAAGTTTCTACTATTTTCAGGAATATTGAAATAGCTATAATTACTAAAGATACCGGTTCGTTTTGTACCCAGACGCAGACAGGTGGGGTCATTGACCCGGTCAGTTGCCACGCAGGCAACGACTGGACAAAGAACATGAAAGGGCCCCATGGCCACGTCGGCCTTGCCGGCGGCTCAACGCCGACGGTCAGGAGAAGACGGCGCCGCCGATTTAGGGCACGGCAGGGCGCGATTTTTGTTCCGTTCGAACCAGCAGTGTATAGGGAATCTAATGGTGGTGGTTCCATCATCTATTGGTCGCCGGAATCACGTCGGCGGACTAGTTTCGCGGCATTGCTCTCCGGCGAGGTTCCTAACTCGAGGTACAGTGCATGCCGGGAAGTATATAAGGGTTCAATCGACGCGCAAGCTCACCGTGGGGCTTGTAGAAGGCTCGATGAAGACGATTATCGACGGAGGAAGCCTCACAGTCGCCGATTCCGACGAACTGCTGTGAAGGGGAAACTTCAAATTGGCTTGATTCTGAGGTTCCCCAGATGTGTAGCTTGGCCAGAGTAGAGAAGACGTTGAGGCGCACCTCCTCGATCCATCACTGGGCTCAGGGGTGGTCGGGAGCGGTGGGGCGTTAGGGTGGCCGGTGGCTAGTGTATCGGTCACGGTGACGAAAATGGAGAAAATTGGAGCGCTAGGGTTGCTCCCCCGTATTTATACCGCCTCCGAAGATCGTCGATGGACGCGGAAATCCACATTGGCGGCCGGGACGTGGAGCTCTGGCGGCATCGTGCTGTCGAGCATGCCCGCGCCGAGGAAGACGGAGACGAAGACGATTTCGTCGTCTTCGCTCTTATCCGTGGCGAAGGGGTAAGTGGCTGGGCCAGGCCGTGGTTTGGGCCGTTAGTGGTCTGCTGCTGGGCTGTGGTGGTGGGCTGCGGTGGCCAAGTGAGGTCTGGTAAGCCTCTCCTCCTTTTCTTCTTTTCACTTTTCTATTTTTATTTTCTGGTTTCAATTTCATTTATTGAATTCTATTTTTTAAATCTAATTTGATTTCAAAATTTACTTGCAAGTTTCTTATTATGTTAATTCAATTACAAGGTAATGTGATGTATTACACCACACTCCATTATGAAGCAAGTATTTTATATTTGATTACATTTCATGCTTGTTGGCTTATTCAAAATAAATAGGCATGAGTTTATATTCTCATTTTTTTTTAAAATTTTCTTTTTCCTTGTGAATCCAATTATTTGGATTAGTATAGTTGATACTTTAAAGGTTGTATTAAGACTTGGTTTCAACTTAGGTAATTTGTCACTTGCACATAATTTTATGTGAGCACTTGCTTGTTTAAGGTTTTGTGGTTTTTATTATAACCATATTTTAAAGGTGGCACTAGGATTATATTTAATAACACCTTGAATTACCTAGAGTAGACATTACTCTTATAAGGGTTTGGTCTTGGTTATAAGGACAAGTGGTTAATCACCAATCATGGTTTTATCATTCTTAATTTATCACTGAAGTAACTAAAGTGATTAGGGTTCTTTTTATAGTTAACTTTGGTTATATGGATAAATGGTTTCTCACCATATAAGGTATAGATTTGACTCTAAGGTTTTCTTAGGTTCTTTTAATTAAGGAATAAGTGGAATGTAGATGTGGTAAGATTCTACTTATGATCACCAAGTGGTTCACAAGTTAAGGTTGGAATATAAGCTTAGGGTTTCTTACTAGTTACCTCCCTATGATTTCATGTGGTGAATGATATCTGTTTATCCTATTAGGGTTTAACTTATCCTCACATATCTTAAGGGCATGACCATGGTTTAGACATGATCATCTTGTTCTTAATATCTTTACCTCAAGTTCTTAAGGTTTATGATCATTACTCATTTTATAATGATCAAGGTTTGGCTTTCTAAAGTATATCTCTCCTGAGTTAGGTTTCTCACTTCTAAGATCCTGTATTGTCTTGATCAACTAAGGTATATTACTTCTCTTATAGTTCCTTAGGTGGACATGGTCATGGTGGTCTCATTGGATTGATATCCCAGGAAATGCCTGAGATATATATTCACTTAGAGTTCTCTCAAGGATTGATGGTTTAACTACTTGAATATATAATAGGTCTCTCCCTTAATTCCAAGTGTTTCCTCAACTAACTGAAGTGTAGCACCAGATCTTGAGCTCTCTTATATAGGAATGGATTATTCTAGGTTCTATGGTATGTTCACAAGATCTCATTAGATAGTAAAGGGTTAAGTCTCCACCTAGATGCTTAGTTGAATTGGTTGCTACTTTACTTCATCAATTCATGGATGTGATCTTACTCAATTTGGTATTGGCTAGCTCACCACTCCCAAATGATATGGTTTAACTCCTAATACTTTAGTTCAATGGTTGTCCTTTATTCTTAAATATGTAAAGATAAAAATTGGTATCTATGGTTTCTCTCATTTGGAAGGACTTCAATACTAACCTAAGTTTAGGCTCCATAGAGAATGATGTGATCATCAATATCTATGTTTAACACAATTGGGTTCTCTCTCTAGGGATGGTCTTGAATAATATCCTATGGTTTCTCTTACAGATGATTATTTGAATACATGGATGCATATCCAAGGTTTAGCTCAAAGTTTGTTAATGCTTCTCTAATAATTAGAATATAACTCTCACCTCTCTTGGTTTGATGCTTAACTATTTGGAATAGAGAAGGATATATATTTATAAAGTTGATCTTCTTGTTATGTTTCCAATAATGAACTAAAATGAACACCATGAGGTTCATGGTAGGATCAAGGATTAGTTTAAGACATGGAAAACATAAGTGAAGAATAGTTTCTCCAATTATTGTTACTTGACTTGCAATTGAATTGATGTTCATATGTTATGACAAGAATTACCATATTATGATCTTTAATAAGATCAAGTAGTTGATCCTTGATTTATAAGTTCTTGTGTTGATTTTAATTCCATTTGATCTAATCCCTTAGATCAAATTATCTCTACCCAAAACAAGGTTTTAGCAAAGTCACATTGAGGTTTATAGCGCTTGACTTGATGAGCTACTTCAATTCCACCAAGGTCAGGTGCAACTTCAGTTACTGTGACTGTTTCACTTTAAAGCGCAAAAATTCCCCAGATTTTCTATGCATGAATGCAATGCACACCTCTGTTTACTCTATTTTTGTAACCCCATTACCTGGGATATTACATCTACCTCCCTGAGTTCGATAAACCTTGGGTGATTCACTTAAGGGAAACTTGCTGCTGTTCTCAAACCTCTGCTCTTGGAGGCCCAACACTGTCTACATGAATAGAAGCGTGCGTAGACATCAAGGGCCCCGCCGGTGCCGGCACCGCATGGTCTTTGCCCGGCGATGCCCTGTGGCGGCCGCGAGGGGAGGGGGAGGAGAGGAGTAGGGACGAGGCAGGCGCCGCCGAGAGCCCTCGGGTCGCCCGCGGGAGCGACCAAGAGCTAGGGTTTTTTTGTACGATCTTTTGATGTCGTCCCGTTTCCCATTATTCCTTATTCATCTTAGTTACGTATTACATGAATACGTCCAAATGTGAAACAAAAGAGGAAATGAAAAAAAAGATCGCATGGATATGAGAGGATGCATTTCTGTCTCATGTAAGGTCAATTAGTTACCTCTGTTTATGTCTAAATAAGGGTGACATGTATCAGGGAAAAGGATTTTCCTCATATGGAGCTCAAGCTAGCCTAAATTCTGACGCTTTAATAAAGAAAATTCACATTAGTCTCCTAAGAGCATATTTAACCGGTCCCTTATAATTAGTTAGAGAAGTAAAACTGTAATTTTTTTAGTTTTACTTCTCTAACTCACACCTAATTAACAATTTTCTTATATTTACTCCACTATTCGGTGGTCAAGTATATATTTTTTTTCCTTTTTCACGCACACCACTCGTCTCCCGAACTACCTCTCCCACCTCGTCGCCGCCCCTCCGCAAACCCTAGCCCCCTCCAGCGGCCTCCATTTCCGGATCCAGGCGCCACCGCTCCCTGCCGCCATTTCACAGCGCTTATTCCGCGACGGTTCATCTTCCCGCGGCACATCCTTTTCCCGCGTCGGCTCCCACGAGCTTCCTGACCCTGCCACATCCATCGATGAGGAAATATTACAGGGCGTGCACCAGTGATCGTGGGGCACATTGGTGCGGAGATCACCGAACGCACAACCAGCGAGAGACACTAGCTTGGCTCGCTCCACTCAGCGGCGTAGGCGGCAAAAGCCAACGACATTGTGTTGGTACAGTTTCAGCCACGGCGCGTATGTGAAGCTCAATATTGCATTCGGCGATCCATGGCCAAGGGCAGGGCCGGCCCTGACCCATGGCCACCATGGGCGGCCGCCTGGGCCAGGCCAGGGAGGGGCCCATGATCCCATATTTTCTTTACTATGGGCTCAAGAAAAAAGTGACTCGCCCAACCAAATGAGCACGCGAGCTAACGAAGCGACGAAGTCATTAGGCTTTCCGTCACGTCGATCGGTCCATCGGTACACATAAGTCACTCATGGCCTCACGAACAAGCGATTTCCATTGATAGAAAAGGAAACGGAAACAACAAGACAATAGATCGGGCTTGGCTGGATTGACAATTGTTCATTTTTCTCACTCTCTATCCTTGTCTCACTCTCGCATGATGGCCTCGCTCCCTAGCCTGTTTCTCGCTCGCCGATCGGCAACGCGCCCTTCATAATGTTAAGTTTCATGCACTAGCCACTTTTGAGAATCGGACAATATCTTTCTCGAAACAAACAGAAAGCAAAAGAAAGAGAAAACACAAATCATGATCAACTAAGCCCTCTCGAGGGCTTGCTTAAGAATAAGAAAGAAGAATCTTATGGAAATAGCATGGAATAAGGTTTGATCCTATTCATGGGGATTCCCTAAATATCCTTTTCCAAAAATCGAAACAATCGGGACTTTTCGGAGATTGGATGCAGTTACTAATTCATGATCTGGCATGTACAGAATGAAAACTTCATTCTCGATTCTACGAGAATTTTTATGAAAGCGTTTCATTTGCTTCTCTTCAATGGAAGTTTCATTTTCCCAGAATGTATCCTAATTTTTGGCCTAATTCTTTTTCTGATGATCGATTCAACCTCTGATCAAAAAGATAGACCTTGGTTCTATTTCATATCTTCAACAAGTTTAGTAATAAGCATAACGGCCCTATTGTTCCGATGGAGAGAAGAACCTATAATTAGCTTTTCGGGAAATTTCCAAACGAACAATTTCAACGAAATCTTTCAATTTCTTATTTTATTATGTTCCACTTTATGTATTCCTCTATCCGTAGAGTACATTGAATGTACAGAAATGGCTATAACTGTTATTCATATTAACAGCTACTCTAGGGGGAATGTTTTTATGTGATCTACTTATACACTTCAGCACCCCCTCTCACGTGTGACGGGAAGACAAGAAGACAAATCAACAGCAAAGAGGCAGCGGGAGGCCGGGCGCGGCAGGAGGCTGCGAGAAGAGGGGAGATAATTTTAGAATAAATTGTGAAAGCCAGGATTTGGACTCGAAACCTGGGGCTTTGATACCATGTTAAGCTTCATGCACTAGCCACTTGAACCAAAAGTCCGAACCGATGGAAAGGGCTAGACAATCTACTTATACACTTCAACACATAAGACCATATTAAATCCATCATCTAATTCTTCATCTAATCCATAATTTAGTTCATCAATTAGGGTTTTAATTTCATGTAAATTCATTCACCATTATAGGCGTCGTTAAGACACCGAAACAATTGACCGGTTGTGCGAAAAAAAGTAAGCGATTTTAAAATTGTCCTCAATCATTTTGCATCACTACGGGAAAATATGTCTTTGTCGTGCAACTATTTGCACGGCAAAGGGCTCTATATGATGGCAAAGGCATTGCCGTGCGACGCCGCACGGCAAAGGTCGCACGGCAATGCCATTGACGGCAAAGGCCTCTTTGTCGTGTGACTCGCCAATGTTGCACGGCAAAGGCTTTGCCGTGGTCGCTTCTTTGCCGTGTGCCAAACATGTTTTATCTAAAAAAAACCCAAATTGGCTGGTATGGGACTCGAACCTAGGACGCAGAGTAGGGAAAGCATGCAACCTTGCCGCTGGGCTAGGCGTTTGTTTATTGATAACTATACCACGCCACACGTTCTGAGATGAGAAGAAATCTAGTTTTTACATCTTTGCCGTGCGCTTAGACTAGGCAAATCCTTCTTTGCCGTGCGTTTGTTAAAAATACTAGGCAAAGGCTGCTTTGCAGTGCGCCAACGTTGCACGACAATGCCTAACGGCTTTGACGTGCACTGAATATTTGCCGTGCGGTGCGTTGGGCCATTGCCGTGCACTTTTGTTTGCCGTGCGGCCTCTTCCGTCGTTTCCGTGAATCATATCTTTGCCGTGCGCTCGTGTCTATCTTTCCCGTGGTCAAGATCTTTGCCGTGCGTTTTTATCTGTGCGCACGACAAACAAATCTTTGCCGTGCGGGGACACACAGCAAAGAAAGGCTGCACGGCGATGGCTATTTTTCCCGTAGTGCATCTAGAATGCGCGAAGAAGCTTTATTGTGAAGCACTCAAGCATAATTGTCGATGGAGTCAGTGTAATATGATTTATATTGAAGGTAGTCAAACTAGTAGGGAATACTTGTTATATTTTGCTACCATTTTGTTGTATCTCTATCATAATATGACATTGGTTAAGTAAAATTATTTATGGACATCTTGGGGTAAAAATGTGTGCTTAACTTTAAATCTTATGTTTTTGTAAGGGAAAATAAGGTCAAATATGTTTATATATCTGTAATATCCTAGGTTTAGAGGCAATAAAATGAGAGAAAACCAAAGTGTGCATTGCATTTATGCATAGAAAATCCGGGAAATTTTCGCGCTTCAAATAAAACTTACCACAGTAACTGAAGTTTCACTTGACTTGCTGGAACTGAAGTAGATCATCAAGTCAAGCGCTATAAACTTCACTGTGACCTTTGCTAAAACCTTGTTTTGGGAAGAGATGATTTGATCTATGGACTAGATCAAATGAATTAGTTTTACAACAAACAACACCTTAAGTAAGGTTCAACTACAAGATCTTATAAAGGATCTCAACATGCCATTCCTTATACCAACACAGGAATAATTATTCAACCATAAATCAAAGAACACAATTAAGTAAGACACTATTCTTTACTTATCTTATCCATGTCTTTTACTAAATAAACATTTCTACCATGAGTCACATGGTATATCTTTTCAACTACAATAATTGAATCCATGTCAAGGACATTCATATTCATTCTTCATTAACCTTGACCATTCCAACCTTATTTCCCAACTCATTCCATTAAACCTTAGAGAAAGGAGAGAATCATTCATATGCTTATATTATGCATTCAATAGAACCTAGATCACTATTTAAACCTTATCCAATTGAGGTACTTGTTGATACTAATCAATGATACATGAAATATAAGTCAAGTGCTAAACCCTACTTGACCTAGCTCACACTTGATGGTAAATAAGAATTTATTCCTCTAGTAATTATATAGAGGCAAGTGTTGTGATCATTACAACTTGGTAATGATCATAAACCCTAGGGGAACCCTACCCATTCAGTAGAGCTCAACCTAAAGAGGTATACTCAAGTATATGGACTTATACTTGATCTTGGATAGAGAACCATGATTTACTACGGAATTATTATGAGGTCAATACTTTGATCATTACAAATTGGGTGATGATCATAAACCCTAAGAAATCTAAGTGAGTGTGTTGAAAGAAGTATTAAAGAAGAGAGATTAGTGAGGAATAAGTGGATCATGTCTAATGCATGATTTTACTTTATAAATTTAGATGATAAGTTAAACATATATATGTGATCCATAGATCTAATCTATCACATGAAATGATAAATATATCAATAGTAGTTAATCCAGACCAATACTCATGCCTTGTATAGAGTAGTAATGATATTGTATTTAAACCTTGCTTATCCAAACACTTGAGACTAACCTAGCATTGCCTTGATACAATACTTCTACCTAAGTGAGGAGGATAACTCTAGCCACTAGAATAGAATCAATGCTTATGCTCATACCTAAACCTAGTTGTGTATCACTTGGGTGATCACTACTAAAACCCTAGACCACATTTGAGTTCCAATCCATGGATTACTTTGGATCATAAGTAGACCCTGCCATGCCTCATGCCTACTTATATTGCAATTTAATGAAGAGTATGCAAAACCCTAAACACTTTCACATAGAATCCACTTCACATAAAATGATATGCCCTAATTTGTGTATCATGGATCACAAGTATAATTCAAGTCAGTAGTTTGCTAAGCAAGATTATTTAACACAGAGTGAAGTCAACCATATTCTTAAACCTTTGGAAACAATTCTTCACATAAAATCATGAACCAATCCATTCCCATTGCCATTTAATTTAAACTCTAGCTATAATTATAATATGTGCACACTCCATATTATGATGTACAAGTCAAACTTGACAAAGTGTTCACCAAGCACATGTTATAATTTTCAACCATTCAAACAGAGTGGTTCCTAAATAAAAGGGAATAGAGATAAACATTTAAAACCATGTTCATTTCTAATTTAAAATGCATTTCACAAGAACACCAAATTAATCAATTATGAAATGGTTGTTTATAAACAAAACAATACAACAGGTAGCATTATCAAATTGTCCTGATATTAAAATATTTTAGAATCTGCAAAACAACACATAATTCAAATCAAGTTAAAACCAGTAAATAAAACAGAAAAGAAAACAGAAATTTGAAAAAGAAAATGGAGGGAAACTTACTGGCAGGCCGAACAAAGACCGCAGCAGCCCATCACCACCACGTCCACGCAAGCCCACCAGTAGCCCAGCCCACGAACTAAGCACCAGCCCACCGTACCGATTCGCTTTAAGAATCGTGCGAAGAAGAAAGTCACCTTCTTCTTCTTCCCCGGCGACGACAGCGCAGAGGTGAAGCCTCGGCCACGTCCTCGATGTCGATAAGAACAGCCCGGACCTCGTCAGACGTCCTAGAGCTCGACCGCATGACTTTGGAATCCGTTGCCAGTAGGATTATCAAGATTCCCGCCCGAAAACCCTAACTGGAACACCGCCGCATCCTGGACGCTCACCGCCAAGCATCGCCGTCGAACCAGACCGTGCTTGGAGCTATAAATAGGTCGGAGAGATCGCCACGGATCGAGAAACCCTAGGCTCCCATCCTTATCCTCCCTCATTTCCTAATTCTTCCTCTAGCTGCAAGTCTCTGTCGCCGGCGACCTCCATGGCACCGTCGATTGAGAGCATCCCGGAGTCCGTGCAGTGGCTCGTTGGAAGCGCCAGGCCGCGTAGAGCATCCTGGAGGAGCAGAGCGTCAAGGAAGCTCGGGATCAATCCACTCGCCGTTCCTTTCTCGCACCTCGCCGGTAATGGCGAAATCGAGCTCATCCCCATCGCCAATCGACACCGCCGACCACGCCATCATACTCGGGTGAGTTTGCGCATTCGTAGAGCTCGCTCTCGCATCTTATCGACGTGTAGCTCAGTTTAGCTACCTCGCCGGAGAGCACCGCCGCGGTCATAGTTTCCGATGAAGTTCCGGCCAAGAATAGCTCATTCCACCACCACCATCTTGTTCCTCGTCGTCTCCTCATTCGATTGATACCAACCACGCATCCAGGGGTGCCTTATAGTGGCGGCGCCGTCACCGACTGCCCGCCGGCGTCAAGCCGCCGGCTAGTGTGACGTGGCCATGGGGCCCTGCAGAACTTTTGACCTGGTCCACGCTCACGGGGCGTCTGACGTGGACATTGGTCCACCAGTCAGTGACCAGGGTAGACTCTGTCTCGGGTACCTTTAGCATTTGGCATTTAATTCAAATTCCAGAAAAATACGAAACTTTGCCAAAATAAATAAAATTCATATCAACTCAGAAAAATATAAATAATATATCAAAATACTCACAAAAATAAACTCTATTCAAATAAAATATAAAATAAAAATGTATGTCAAAATAAAAATTCACTTATTTTAATCTTTATGAATTCTGTCTTTCTAATTGTTTAAAATGCAAATTTAATTCAATAAATAATCAAGTTCCAAAATTAAATTTTAACTATTCAGTAACTAAATAAAATGTTAGGATTAAATTTTATTTACCATATTTGCATTAACCTAATTATTAGTAGTAATTCATAAACCCTAATTTGCAATTTACTATTTTCTATTTTCTTTAAATAGTAATAATCAAGAAAATATTAAAAGCCAAGATTATTTTGATAACTCAAATTTTGTAACTTAAACATTCTTTATTTAACAAGTTAATTATTTTAAAACCTAATCACAAATTGTTAAACCCTAATTCTCAATTAAACCTAAATAAAAGTTACCCTAATTATTAATTCTTGTGGAAAATTAATAAAATGTTAAACCATTACTAATTTTAATTCAAAGTAATTAGTAACCACAACTCTATTACCAATTATAATTTTAGGAGATGTACCATAATTTAGAAACCTAGTTACAATTTGAGTAAGACCTTGATCTCATTATTTCATGTGATCACCCTAAATTAGAAGCAACTCCAAAACCCTAGTTATGTGTTACATGTGATCATGTGAATTTCACCTTACATAGAGAACCTTATTATGTGACCAACAAATACAAGTCAGGATCTACCAACATAGAACCAATTCACATGAGTCATCATTTCATGCCTCTATTTCCAAATTAAAACCTATATGATTCACTAGTATCACCTAGGTATAAACCCTAACCTCGTTAATTGGATTAGTACCATTGATCATCAATCCTAGGTACCATACCATTAGGATTAACCTCAACCATCAAACCCTAGTTAAACCATGATGAAAAACCCTAATACCAATCTGGTGTAGTAATGCACATCACATGCTCCTATTCCACTCAACCCTACTTAGGAAATGATAAACCACTTAGCTGGACAACCATTAGAGATTACTTAGTTAAGTAGTTGTGAAACCATAGTAAACCCTAATAGCTAATATATAGAACCATCTTAAACAACCATCCTTTGATATGATGTATATAGGAAACCATAGTAATAACCTTACCAATACTTGCTATATAGAAACCCAATCCAAATTAAGAACAAACTAGTTCCTATTAGTGAAACTAAAGGAATCCAATAGTAAACCCTAGAAAGCCATAGCACCTCTATATAGTAGTTCATATTTTTATTTTAACATGTTCTTCAAAAGTTATTCTTTTGAAGTACAAGTGTCAATCAAACCTTAGAAGCCCAATACTTCTTTGAAATACTAAATATTTCTTAAACAACATGTTCTTCAAAAGTTATTCTTTTGAAGTATAGTAGAAGTAATCATCAACCATGTTCTTTAGAACTTAAAATTGACAATTATTCCTTACATATTATTCCATCATTATTCTTTATGTGTATGATTGTTATGATATCTTATATCACTTGGATATGATGCTAATATAACCAAACCCTAATAAGAACCTTGTTTGAGAACCATTCTAAAAGTACAACACACCCTAAAGAACTATTTACAACTTATCAAACCTAAATCATCGAGGTTAGGTTACGCGTGGGGCGATTGCATCTCATACTATGCATTACAAAGATCTTTGCCGCTTCTTTAAACATTGTCCTTACCGGACGATGATGATATTTCAGCATTTGGAGTTATCACGTATCGAAGCTTTTGCCTGCATAATCTTGCAGTCAAGAAAGGCAAGTTCATCGCTTGCTCATGTCATTTGATTATTTTTATCAAACTATATACAAAGTACTATACTTATCACTCATGCATTGAAAAGCAAAATATTATTTTCCAATTATGAATATGACTATGTGGTGGGCAATGGAACCATGGTATGTGTTGATATGGTGGAGGTTCCATTGCAATGGGTTATATCACCCTAGGATTAATTACCAATGCCGTCCAGTGATTCTAGCGCCGTACATATCGCGTTGACCATAAGATCTATAATGGCTGGGGGAAGCCAGCCGTATCTTTTCCCTTCTGCACGCCAACGGATCGGAGAGCTGGTGGGGTGTTGGAGGCACTGCCGCAATAGGTTGGGAAATCCTTTTAAATCCCCATCCATTAGTGATGATAAGCTCTACGATCTATGAGGGATTGTCCGGAGAACACCATGAGTAAAGCCGTATTATCGGGGGAAGTCTACTGGAGGTGTAGGGTCGGACAAAAGGGTGGGTTTGCAGTCGCGGAGAAGGCGGTGTGGGCTTGGATCTTACACCTGGCCTCACACCAAAGGAAGTGTGGACGGGAAAGATATCGCCTGGTTGGCAACAAGGATAAGGTCTCTTATGGGAAAAGTAACGCACCTCTGCAGAGTGTATCAAATTGTGGTCACTCCCTGCTCCATTCGGGAAGGAATCGCGAACGCGGCAGAAAGGAACTCCATGAAGTTCGGTCAACTCCGTGAAGACCGACGGGCATAGTTTTCACAATAAAATAAACCTTTTAAAGAAACGTTTATGAAAACTTGCATTGGCCTATGACTTTCTGGTCTATTGCTGTAGCTAGTGCATGATACATATATTTCCTAATATGAACTTGCTGAGTACGCTCGTACTCATTCTATCTCGTTTGAATCCCCTTCTTAGAGCAATGCACCGAAGGAGAAACAACCGTGGAACTCGAAGACAAAGGAGTCAACTGCAACAAGATGAAGAATCCAATCAAAGAAGTCAATGGAGCCAACTTCTGCATCAGCTATAATGGAAACCTAGACTAGTAATAGAAGGGAACCTTTCCCAAATCATAGCACCTAAGTAGCTAGATTTCTATAGCAAGCCAAGTAGCTCTTAAACTTGAGTTAGCAATAAGATAGATTACGAGTCGTTCTTCTGGAGCTTTATTTGAAGTTTTACCTCACTGTAAAGTAGGAGGCTGTGTTGATCTTATGTAAACAGCTCGTGTGTACTTCTATAGACATACCTTGGACTCGCATATGTTTCTGTTGTACCACTCTGATAGATGTAATATGGGTGGAACGGTGTTTCACTTGTGTTATGTCAACGACTTGTGTACTACACCATGCGTGGTCTGTTTGGTCATCACAAATGGTATCGTGAGCAAATGCTTTGACCCTAGGATTAAAACCCTTTAAAGGAGACCTATAGGTTTGGTAGTGTCTATAGGAAGTTGTCTTAGCCAAACCAACTATTCTTTTGACTTGAGATAGGAATTCACTTGAGAATAATCCTGACACACTTGAGTCAATCTTTCTTATCTATTTTCTTAAATAAAGTTGATTAGTTATCTTGCTTCATTCTAAATTAATAGAACACCATTGAAGCATAAGATAATGGGTGGTAGTAAACCACAGTTGGTATACAATACATGGTAGTCCAAAGAGAGGATACAACCATAAGGAAGATATCCTATTGGAAGAAGTATACCAATACAAGTATGGTTATGTAAGAGTTATTTAAAATACCAAATGACTGATGTTAAGTAATGAAGATAAGTAATATGAGGTAGTATGTACCTATGATGAGTCAATCATAGAAGGTAAGGAAGAGTGATAGGAGTATGTAAGTCTACTTTTCATGGTAAAGTTGGTAATCATATCTGATTCACTTGAGAGTCATGATGTGAGGGAGTAGAACATCATAAGTAAGTTAACAGAAGTATGATGAGGAGTAGGATTTAAGGGATAGTTCGAAAGCTTAGGCCTTAAAATCCTAATAACTGTACCAAGTATGTTAGAACCATAGTCCTTAATTCAAAGAAGGCTTATTTAGAGCTTATCACATAGAGAAATCCTAGAGTTATAGGTGGTATATTCTAAACAATCATGTGTTTAGAGTAGACATGTTAGAACTAATTGTATTATAGGAAGTAGTCTTCAATAGCACATATATATAGTATTCTATTTTTTTTGTACTTCCAAAGAAAACTAGGTTAACTTCAACTATCCCAAGCCATTTTGTTTCAAGTTTGTCTCATTGCAAATGTGCAATTAAGATAAATGTTGAGACAAATAGTAGAAATTCACGTATTGTGCTAAGTATCACAACCTAAACCTATCTTATGTGGTGTTATATACTACACATCTGAACCTGATGTTTAGGGATGTCTTACCCAACTATTTTATTCAGGTATATCAGGATGTGTATTATGAACACAAAGCTAAATCTTCTTGGATTTTATTGGATTTTCATTGTTTGACTAGATCCATACATGAAGTTTGACTTTGATATGCAAATGCATGTTGCAATATTGTGACGCCCCAAAACCGGTACCATGAGGATCCCAGCGAATCCGCCGAAATCCGCACGATATCGATTTTAGGAGACGCACCACCAAGCGCCTCGTACACGCCTAAGCATGCACGCGATGCGGGTGGAATCAATCACGAGCGGTAACATTACAACAGGATTACAATAGAGCCCACAAGAAACATATATATTACAACAACGACTCCAACGAGTCAAGATACAAATATACAATACAAAGATCCAAATCATACAGAAGATCAAATACGTCCGAGTACGGACAAGATACAAATTTGGACTAAGAGTCCCGAAGATAACCAGTGGCGTCCATAACCCTGCCCAGGCCAAGCCGGAAGGGTAACCTTGCTAGCGTCATCCTCATCGAACATATCTTCATACCTGCCCGGTTATATCCCGTAGAAGCAGCAATAAGTACGGGTTCGTACTTAACAAGACTTCAAGACGTATAAGCATTCGTCAACCAGTCGTCCTTTGTACTTGAGGCACGCAGGGGGCTTAGAGGACGCAAGAGGAACGTCATAGGCAATATGGTGGGGTTAAGCGGCAGCGCGCAAGCACTAAAAACCTATAGGGACACTCTAAACAGTCGTCTATCAGAGAAGGTGAGAGAGCGCATAACTAACAGTTCTATACTCTGCAAACATAACACAGCCGATGCATTTCCCCCTCGCAAGGAAGTACTTACAAGGGCACTCACACAGTTGACAAGTTTTACCCAGATTTTATTGAAGTTGTGCTAACTTACTACGCAAGTTATTAGTATTGAAACAACGGGTGTAAGTGGTCTATGGTCGAGTCATACAGCTCCAAGTCGTCCATAACCGCGGACACGGCTTATCGATAAGATTTAACCCTGCAGGGGTGCCCAAATGTGCCCACACGCACGATCAACCCACTTGCGACAGGTGGATATAACGACTCGCACTCTCCTTCACGACAACAATGTCCAGGAAGCCACCTAACTAAGTTGAACCCGTATCGAAGTTCGGCCGTATCTCCGAAGCGGACTTAGCTATGTGTGTCAACGTGCTAGGTGGTTTAAACACACACTGGGGCGATAAACCACTTCGCAGAGGCTGCACGACCTATACGTGCATACCAGAAACAAGGGATACAAGGCACCCAGGGGCTTCCCAAAGTAAATAAGTAGCATGCTGGCATGCACGCAAACAACAAATGGTAAAACATTACGAAACTAGTTGTGGCCACTGGACAAAGCTGTAGATTCTGGCAGTGGTCGAGGGGAGACCCAGAAACATACCCACGTATGGTTAGAGCGCTTAGTCTCGGAACAGATAACAAGAACTTGGGGTCCTAAGCTTTAAAGAAACACAAGTGAGCCGTCACAAAACGATCAGCTGACCCACCGATGCCTCCGCTAACAACTATTAACAAGTAACCATGATACCCTCAACAGATATATCCATAAACCATATGTCATGATTCCCAACTGATAACCCGATAAGATAGCGGTAACGGTAACGAGATATAAACAGCACTAGCATGCACTACGACTCGCAAGGCAGACCCGATAACCAAACAATAGCTGTAGGTGGTTAGTGGAGGCAATATAGGCTGCTTGAGGTAACAAGTGGAAGGGACACGTGAGAAGAACGCAACTTGAGGATAGCATGAGGGAGAAGGCAAAATAAAATAGGTGAGCGACTTCTGCAGGGGCAGAAGTATAGGGGAAAATGCTTGCCCGTTAAAGCTTGCCGAGGGACATCCGGAGAACTTGCCGTATCTCACCACACCACTTCGCGATCCTATCCGGGAAGAAGCAAATGCTGGAACACACACAACGTATGCAAGTCTTACTACTACGGATAAAGAAGATCCAACATGATCATGATAAGATATGCATGACATGGCATATATGATGCGATGCACTTATCCAATTTAAGCGGAGTCAGAACCCCGGACAAACAGAATAGATTGGAGTTGCATTTTCTACCGACAAATTTAAGTGTTGATTAGCATGGCACGACATGGCATGGTGCGCTACTTCAATATTAAACGGAGCGGGGGACCGTATCCGGTAATTCTCAAATACTCCGTGTTTAAATATTAGGTGCGATGCAAACTACAACATCACGACATGATGCGAGATGTAAACAGCCATATGAATGACATATCTAGATTGTATACATTTTTCTGATAAAAATAGATATATTATTTGTGTCATTTGGATTTATAAAACAGGAGATATAAATTTTGGCATTTCTGCAAAAAGAAGAAACAAAGAAGGCATCTGGGCCTGGACCTGACTGAAGCGGCAACTGTTAAATTGCATCCCTGGAATTGAGCATAGTGTCGTTTGGAGCCAAAGGAAACAAACCAGCTATACTCCTTGTTGATGTTGATTTTGGAAAGCTCCCATGCAAACTGAAACATCTCTGGCCGTGAGATCTGAACCAAAACAGAGAAAGGAGTTGCTTTAGATGGCCACTGTGAGTGAAGATTTTTAACTCAGGTCGCACATGAGGAGGATCAAGATACCGATCAGGGAAGAGATCAAGGCCTTAAGCCAGTGGGCTGCTTTGACATGCTGATTTTGCTTGGCTCATGCGTAGAAAGGAACTATCTCCAGGCGTGTGGAAACTGAACAAACAAGGAAAGGTGATGGATTTAATTGAACGCTGTGGGGATCTGAACAAAGGAGCTCAGCCGAACCAACGAAAAGAAAACAGTTGACCTGAAATTCAGATGTTCAGTAGGTACAGACGCTGCAGATTTTGGACCAACTAACTGTCGGAGATACCTTATCTGACGGAGATGCATAACAACAGGCCGGGCTTGGAGAAGATGGCGTCGAGCACGGCCCTGACGATGGAGGGTGAACGGCGAGGGAGAAGACGGCGCCGGACGTGTGCCTCGACTGGGCGGACGTGGTGGAGTAGGCGCTGGGACCGGGGTCAACCGGGAGTCGTCGGCGACGAGATCCTGCGGCAAAACGGCGTTACCGTCGGCAGGTCGGAGAAGAAATGAAGGAAGTTGATGGTAAGGTCCAGGAGAACGTGGAGTTTACCAGGAAGACTATGGAGGTGTCAACGACGCCGGGGCATGGCCGGAGCTGCAGGGCGACGTCGATCTTCCGTCGGGGCTCGGGATTTGTCTGAACTTTCTGAAACTGTCTCTAAAAGCCTCTGTCTGCAGTCATGCGCGGAGAAGAGGAATTGGTGGCGGCACAAGGAGGGGAAGAAGGGAAACTAGGGTTCAATGAGGATCCTCGGCTGGGGAACTAAAAGGGGAGGAAAAGCAGTCTGGTCGTGGTTGGGAAAAACGTTGGCCAGCAAGGAGTTCACGTTCTGGGTCACTGGTTGAAGAAAAACAAAGAACAGGATGGTGGCGACATGCTGTTGGACTGGTGGCTGAACAGTGCTTCTTTGCTTCTCTTCTCAATTTCTTCTGTCTTCTTTTTCTCACGAATTCTTCCAGGAAGCAAAGAGAAACGAGAGAAGGGATCAGAGGAAGTTTGATAAGGTTTTAAAGTAGTGGCACTATTTACAAAAACTAGGCATTTGGTTTTAAACCACTTGAAAGCATATTAAAAATATTTTTTATTCGGTTCAATTGAAATATGAATAAAGGTGGGAGGGTTTTATTAAACCTTGGAATAATTTTGCAAACAAACATAGGGTTTTAATAAAACTAATTTTCTTGAGGGATTTAATTAAAACATGCAAGGTGATTGATGCCATGATTATGCACAAAAGAAAAAGAACAAGCAATTCTATATGGGGATTTTTCCTGGGTCGCTACAATCGACACCACTAACAAGGAATCTCGCCCCGAGATTCCACGTCAACCTAAGGGGGAGTTGGTTAAACTATCGGATCTTTTTGTACCATGTTGACAATCACCCGACCACGGCGTGGAACCTTATTCTGGCGAAGTGTTGACCTTCTCGACACCACTAACAAGGATTCTTGCTCCACGTAGATCGGCGACACCACTAACAAGAGTTATTGCTCCATGTTGAACGGTCGACACCACCAATAAGAAGTCGTTGTTCCGTTGACGATGATGAGCTTCTGTCGGATCCTCCGAAGATCGAACCTATTAGGATGGGGCAAAGATCGTCCAACCCGCGTCGAAACCTAAGACTCAAGGAAGCAGATAAGAGAAGAACCAAAACTCGCGAAGGTAAGAGGAGAAAGAATATAGATAAGGAGAAAATCAGAGCTAATCAGATCTATCCAACGAATTTTATAAAATAGTTTGGACTCTCTAAACTCAACGACCGTTGGCAAGGTTATCCTAAAGGCTGGACTAGTGGGGTACCGTCAACCTGATGCTCTGATACCAACTTGTGACGCCCCAAAACCGGTACCATGAGGATCCCAAATGATCCAGCGAAATCCGCACGATATCGATTTTAGGAGACGCACCACCAAGCGCCTCGTACACGCCTAAGCATGCACGCGATGCGGGTGGAATCAATCACGAGCGGTAACATTACAACAGGATTACAATAGAGCCCACAAGAAACATATATATTACAACAACGACTCCAACGAGTCAAGATACAAATATACAATACAAAGATCCAAATCATACAGAAGATCAAATACGTCCGAGTACGGACAAGATACAAATTTGGACTAAGAGTCCCGAAGATAACCAGTGGCGTCCATAACCCTGCCCAGGCCAAGCCGGAAGGGTAACCTTGCTAGCGTCATCCTCATCGAACATATCTTCATACCTGCCCGGTTATATCCCGTAGAAGCAGCAATAAGTACGGGTTCGTACTTAACAAGACTTCAAGACGTATAAGCATTCGTCAACCAGTCGTCCTTTGTACTTGAGGCACGCAGGGGACTTAGAGGACGCAAGAGGAACGTCATAGGCAATATGGTGGGGTTAAGCGGCAGCCACGCAAGCACTAAAAACCTATAGGGACACTCTAAACGATCGTCTATCGAGAGAAGGTGAGAGAGCGCATAACTAACGCTTCTATACTCGCAAACATAACACGGCGATGCATTTCCCCCTCGCAAGGAAGTACTTACAAGGGCACTCACACAGTTGACAAGTTTTACCCAGATTTTATTGAAGTTGTGCTAACTTACTACGCAAGTTATTAGTATTGAAACAACGGGTGTAAGTGGTCTATGGTCGAGTCATACAGCTCCAAGTCGTCCATAACCGCGGACACGGCTTATCGATAAGATTTAACCCTGCAGGGGTGCCCAAATGTGCCCACACGCACGATCAACCCACTTGCGACAGGTGGATATAACGACTCGCACTCTCCTTCACGACAACAATGTCCAGGAAGCCACCTAACTAAGTTGAACCCGTATCGAAGTTCGGCCGTATCTCCGAAGCGGACTTAGCTATGTGTGTCAACGTGCTAGGTGGTTTAAACACACACTGGGGCGATAAACCACTTCGCAGAGGCTCCACGACCTATACGTGCATACCAGAAACAAGGGATACAAGGCACCTGTGGGCTTCCCAAAGTAAATAAGTAGCATGCCGGCATGCACGCAAACAACAAATGGTAAAACATTACGAAACTAGTTGTGGCCACCGGACAAAGTCGTAGATTACGGGCGGTGGTCGAGGGAGACCCGTAAACATACCCACGTATGGTTAGAGCGCTTAGTCTCTAATGTATAACAAGAACTTGGGGTCCTAAGCTTTAAAGAAACACAAGTGAGCCGTCACAAAACGATCAGCTGACCCACCGATGCCTCCGCTAACAACTATTAACAAGTAACCATGATACCCTCAACAGATATATCCATAAACCATATGTCATGATTCCCAACTGATAACCCGATAAGATAGCGGTAACGGTAACGAGATATAAACAGCACTAGCATGCACTACGACTCGCAAGGCAGACCCGATAACCAAACAATAGCTGTAGGTGGTTAGTGGAGGCAATATAGGCTGCTTGAGGTAACAAGTGGAAGGGACACGTGAGAAGAACGCAACTTGAGGATAGCATGAGGGAGAAGGCAAAATAAAATAGGTGAGCGACTTCTGCAGGGGCAGAAGTATAGGGGAAAATGCTTGCCCGTTAAAGCTTGCCGAGGGACATCCGGAGAACTTGCCGTATCTCACCACACCACTTCGCGATCCTATCCGGGAAGAAGCAAATGCTGGAACACACACAACGTATGCAAGTCTTACTACTACGGATAAAGAAGATCCAACATGATCATGATAAGATATGCATGACATGGCATATATGATGCGATGCACTTATCCAATTTAAGCGGAGTCAGAACCCCGGACAAACAGAATAGATTGGAGTTGCATTTTCTACCGACAAATTTAAGTGTTGATTAGCATGGCACGACATGGCATGGTGCGCTACTTCAATATTAAACGGAGCGGGGGACCGTATCCGGTAATTCTCAAATACTCCGTGTTTAAATATTAGGTGCGATGCAAACTACAACATCACGACATGATGCGAGATGTAAACAGCCATATGAATGACATATCTAGATTGTATACATTTTTCTGATAAAAATAGATATATTATTTGTGTCATTTGGATTTATAAAACAGGAGATATAAATTTTGGCATTTCTGCAAAAAGAAGAAACAAAGAAGGCATCTGGGCCTGGACCTGACTGAAGCGGCAACTGTTAAATTGCATCCCTGGAATTGAGCATAGTGTCGTTTGGAGCCAAAGGAAACAAACCAGCTATACTCCTTGTTGATGTTGATTTTGGAAAGCTCCCATGCAAACTGAAACATCTCTGGCCGTGAGATCTGAACCAAAACAGAGAAAGGAGTTGCTTTAGATGGCCACTGTGAGTGAAGATTTTTAACTCAGGTCGCACATGAGGAGGATCAAGATACCGATCAGGGAAGAGATCAAGGCCTTAAGCCAGTGGGCTGCTTTGACATGCTGATTTTGCTTGGCTCATGCGTAGAAAGGAACTATCTCCAGGCGTGTGGAAACTGAACAAACAAGGAAAGGTGATGGATTTAATTGAACGCTGTGGGGATCTGAACAAAGGAGCTCAGCCGAACCAACGAAAAGAAAACAGTTGACCTGAAATTCAGATGTTCAGTAGGTACAGACGCTGCAGATTTTGGACCAACTAACTGTCGGAGATACCTTATCTGACGGAGATGCATAACAACAGGCCGGGCTTGGAGAAGATGGCGTCGAGCACGGCCCTGACGATGGAGGGTGAACGGCGAGGGAGAAGACGGCGCCGGACGTGTGCCTCGACTGGGCGGACGTGGTGGAGTAGGCGCTGGGACCGGGGTCAACCGGGAGTCGTCGGCGACGAGATCCTGCGGCAAAACGGCGTTACCGTCGGCAGGTCGGAGAAGAGATGAAGGAAGTTGATGGTAAGGTCCAGGAGAACGTGGAGTTTACCAGGAAGACTATGGAGGTGTCAACGACGCCGGGGCATGGCCGGAGCTGCAGGGCGACGTCGATCTTCCGTCGGGGCTCGGGATTTGTCTGAACTTTCTGAAACTGTCTCTAAAAGCCTCTGTCTGCAGTCATGCGCGGAGAAGAGGAATTGGTGGCGGCACAAGGAGGGGAAGAAGGGAAACTAGGGTTCAATGAGGATCCTCGGCTGGGGAACTAAAAGGGGAGGAAAAGCAGTCTGGTCGTGGTTGGGAAAAACGTTGGCCAGCAAGGAGTTCACGTTCTGGGTCACTGGTTGAAGAAAAACAAAGAACAGGATGGTGGCGACATGCTGTTGGACTGGTGGCTGAACAGTGCTTCTTTGCTTCTCTTCTCAATTTCTTCTGTCTTCTTTTTCTCACGAATTCTTCCAGGAAGCAAAGAGAAACGAGAGAAGGGATCAGAGGAAGTTTGATAAGGTTTTAAAGTAGTGGCACTATTTACAAAAACTAGGCATTTGGTTTTAAACCACTTGAAAGCATATTAAAAATATTTTTTATTCGGTTCAATTGAAATATGAATAAAGGTGGGAGGGTTTTATTAAACCTTGGAATAATTTTGCAAACAAACATAGGGTTTTAATAAAACTAATTTTCTTGAGGGATTTAATTAAAACATGCAAGGTGATTGATGCCATGATTATGCACAAAAGAAAAAGAACAAGCAATTCTATATGGGGATTTTTCCTGGGTCGCTACAAATATCCAGCTCTTACTTGATGTTATAGGTCTAGAGGGTAAAGGTATTCGCGTGAGGAAGTGACGAATTTGGAAGATTTTGAAGACAAGATGAAGGTTCACTAGATGAAGGAAGTAAAGTTGTGGGAAGCAACCACAACAATCTGAAGGAAGGACCAATCAAAACTCATTTTTATCCTTAATTAAGGAGTACTTCAACATGGAAGTATCATGAAAGTGAGAAAAATAGTGAATATGGAGCAGTAGAAGTGGAGCCATATTCATTCTGGAAGAAGGGAATGCAAGTGAAGTCACTTAGAATACTATTTTCATAGTGTCAACAAGTGGTTATCTTGCAAAACAAACCCTAGAAGAAGGAAAATAGACAAGTGAAGTCGTAGCTGGTATAATAAGACCACAGCTGATATAGGATAATCATGAAGAGAAAATATGTGAAGTGAGGTATATCTTAACTAAAACTATAAAAGTAGCCACAACTGGTCAGTAGATATTGACTAGAACCATAACATAGCCACAGCTGGTACCAGATAGCCCACAGCCTGAACATTTCTTTACCCTAAAAGAATGGGGGACTCCGCAGCTAGTATTTCACAACTGATATCTCGTAGTTGGTAAATATTTACTTGGAGGATTCATAATGGATACCCACAACTGTGTGGATACACCACAAAGAATTCTTCATGAGACTTTAGAAAGGTACGAAATATAAACCAGACTTAAACCAACTACCTAACCTTGGAGTTTAATGATTAGAAGAAAGGAAGTTTGAAGATCATTAGTAAACTCCAAGGGGGAGAGGAAGGTTGAAGGAGAAGTATTAAAATATGATTAGGAGTATGATAGACGGAGAAAAAGGTCTGAACTGAGAGGAAGTCCAATCTTATTTTTATAAGGTTGTTGGGAGGTACCCATATAATAGTACTCTCAGGAGGATGTCAGACCAGAAGCCGAGGTTTAGATCTCGAGGAAGTAAGGGTTATACCTTAACTTGAGTGGGTAATAGTAATTACTCCAAAACCAAGAGACCTTAAGTAAGCTTAAGATAATGAAGTTGGATGAAGAAGATGTCGGAGGACAATCAAAGCCTAAGAAAACAAAAGACTGAAGGTATTAATCATACCAAAACTAATGATTATTAGAAAGATTCCTTTCATGGAACCTAAAGAAACCAAAGGGAAGATAACTAGTATAAACTAGAAGCCATGATTGGATGGACTAAATGAGTCTAATCCATTCGTAGGACTAAACAACCAGGACCATGCCTATTGTAAATACCTTACCAAGTACCATTACTTTCGTTATGGTAGTAAGGGAAAACAATACCCTACTTTAAATAAATCTTTTAGAATTAAGGTTTGGACATCGCAGCTGGTACACCATATTGCCATATTACATCGCAGCTGGATTACCGCAGCTGGTAGAACCAAGCTTTGAGTACCCAGATAGGAAGCTATCACCACAACCATTAGTAAAATCCATTAACACAATAAGATGTCCTAATTCAAGAATCTTTAGAGAGAAAGTCTATAAGCTTAGAGTGTTGGAAGAAATCATAGAATTGAAGAAAGTATCAGTGTCAGACAATAGAAGACTCCAGGAAGGATCTGGACTAGGGATATATTCAATTATATCTAATGTGATCACCATGGAGTTGAAGGATGGTGATCTGTTCAAGTCTGTTCCACATTCCGAAACATGAGAGCGTTCGAACTTCGGGACGAAGTTCAGTTTAAGGGGGAGAGGCTGTAATATCCCAGGTTTAGAGGCAATAAAATGAGAGAAAACCAAAGTGTGCATTGCATTCATGCATAGAAAATCCGGGGAATTTTCGCGCTTCAAATAAAACTTACCACAGTAACTGAAGTTTCACTTGACTTGCTGGAACTGAAGTAGATCATCAAGTCAAGCGCTATAAACTTCACTGTGACCTTTGCTAAAACCTTGTTTTGGGAAGAGATGATTTGATCTATGGACTAGATCAAATGAATTAGTTTTACAACAAACAACACCTTAAGTAAGGTTCAACTACAAGATCTTATAAAGGATCTCAACATGCCATTCCTTATACCAACACAGGAATAATTATTCAACCATAAATCAAAGAACACAATTAAGTAAGACACTATTCTTTACTTATCTTATCCATGTCTTTTACTAAATAAACATTTCTACCATGAGTCACATGGTATATCTTTTCAACTACAATAATTGAATCCATGTCAAGGACATTCATATTCATTCTTCATTAACCTTGACCATTCCAACCTTATTTCCCAACTCATTCCATTAAACCTTAGAGAAAGGAGAGAATCATTCATATGCTTATATTATGCATTCAATAGAACCTAGATCACTATTTAAACCTTATCCAATTGAGGTACTTGTTGATACTAATCAATGATACATGAAATATAAGTCAAGTGCTAAACCCTACTTGACCTAGCTCACACTTGATGGTAAATAAGAATTTATTCCTCTAGTAATTATATAGAGGCAAGTGTTGTGATCATTACAACTTGGTAATGATCATAAACCCTAGGGGAACCCTACCCATTCAGTAGAGCTCAACCTAAAGAGGTATACTCAAGTATATGGACTTATACTTGATCTTGGATAGAGAACCATGATTTACTACGGAATTATTATGAGGTCAATACTTTGATCATTACAAATTGGGTGATGATCATAAACCCTAAGAAATCTAAGTGAGTGTGTTGAAAGAAGTATTAAAGAAGAGAGATTAGTGAGGAATAAGTGGATCATGTCTAATGCATGATTTTACTTTATAAATTTAGATGATAAGTTAAACATATATATGTGATCCATAGATCTAATCTATCACATGAAATGATAAATATATCAATAGTAGTTAATCCAGACCAATACTCATGCCTTGTATAGAGTAGTAATGATATTGTATTTAAACCTTGCTTATCCAAACACTTGAGACTAACCTAGCATTGCCTTGATACAATACTTCTACCTAAGTGAGGAGGATAACTCTAGCCACTAGAATAGAATCAATGCTTATGCTCATACCTAAACCTAGTTGTGTATCACTTGGGTGATCACTACTAAAACCCTAGACCACATTTGAGTTCCAATCCATGGATTACTTTGGATCATAAGTAGACCCTGCCATGCCTCATGCCTACTTATATTGCAATTTAATGAAGAGTATGCAAAACCCTAAACACTTTCACATAGAATCCACTTCACATAAAATGATATGCCCTAATTTGTGTATCATGGATCACAAGTATAATTCAAGTCAGTAGTTTGCTAAGCAAGATTATTTAACACAGAGTGAAGTCAACCATATTCTTAAACCTTTGGAAACAATTCTTCACATAAAATCATGAACCAATCCATTCCCATTGCCATTTAATTTAAACTCTAGCTATAATTATAATATGTGCACACTCCATATTATGATGTACAAGTCAAACTTGACAAAGTGTTCACCAAGCACATGTTATAATTTTCAACCATTCAAACAGAGTGGTTCCTAAATAAAAGGGAATAGAGATAAACATTTTAAACCATGTTCATTTCTAATTTAAAATGCATTTCACAAGAACACCAAATTAATCAATTATGAAATGGTTGTTTATAAACAAAACAATACAACAGGTAGCATTATCAAATTGTCCTGATATTAAAATATTTTAGAATCTAAAACAACACATAATTCAAATCAAGTTAAAACCAAGAATAAAACAGAAAAAGAAAACAGAAATTTGAAAAAGAAAATGGAGGGAAACTTACTCGGCAAAGCCGAACAAGACCGCAGCAGCCCATCACCACCACGTCCACGCAAGCCCACCAGTAGCCCAGCCCACGAACTAAGCACCAGCCCACCGTACCGATTCGCTTTAAGAATCGTGCGAAGAAGAAAGTCACCTTCTTCTTCTTCCCCGGCGACGACAGCGCAGAGGTGAAGCCTCGGCCACGTCCTCGATGTCGATAAGAACAGCCCGGACCTCGTCAGACGTCCTAGAGCTCGACCGCATGACTTTGGAATCCGTTGCCAGTAGGATTATCAAGATTCCCGCCCGAAAACCCTAACTGGAACACCGCCGCATCCTGGACGCTCACCGCCAAGCATCGCCGTCGAACTGCACCGTGCTTGGAGCTATAAATAGGTCGGAGAGATCGCCACGGATCGAGAAACCCTAGGCTCCCATCCTTATCCTCCCTCGTTTCCTAATTCTTCCTCTAGCCGCAAGTCTGTCGCCGGCGACCTCCATGGCACCGTCGATTGAGAGCATCCCGGAGTCCGTGCAGTGGCTCGTTGGAAGCGCCAGGCCGCGTAGAGCATCCTGGAGGAGCAGAGCGTCAAGGGAAGCTCGGGATCAATCCAATTTCGCCGTTCCCTTTCTCAGTACCTCGCCGGTAATGGCGAAATCGAGCTCATCCCCATCGCCAATCGACACCGCCGACCACGCCATCATACTCAGGGTGAGTTTGCGCATCTGTAGAGCCTGCTCTCGCATCTTATCGACGTACCGTAGCTCCGTTTAGCTACCTCGCCGGAGAGCACCGCCGCGGGTCATAGTTTCCGATGAAGTTCCGCCAGTAATAGCTCATTCCACCACCACCATCTTGTTCCTCGTCGTCCTCATTCGATTGATACCAACCACGCATCCAGGGGTGCCTTATAGTGGCGGCGCCGTCACCGACTGCCCGCCGGCGTCAAGCCGCCGGCTAGTGTGACGTGGCCGTGGGGCCCTGCAGAACTTTTGACCTGGTCCACGCTCACGGGGCGTCTGACGTGGACATTGGTCCACCAGTCAGTGACCAGGGTAGACTCTGTCTCGGGTACCTTTAGCATTTGGCATTTAATTCAAATTCCAGAAAAATACTGAAACTTTGCCAAAATAAATAAAATTCATATCAACTCAGAAAAATATAAATAATATATCAAAATACTCACAAAAATAAACTCTATTCAAATAAAATATAAAATAAAAATGTATGTCAAAATAAAAATTCACTTATTTTAATCTTTATGAATTCTGTCTTTCTAATTGTTTAAAATGCAAATTTAATTCAATAAATAATCAAGTTCCAAAATTAAATTTTAACTATTCAGTAACTAAATAAAATGTTAGGATTAAATTTTATTTACCATATTTGCATTAACCTAATTATTAGTAGTAATTCATAAACCCTAATTTGCAATTTACTATTTTCTATTTTCTTTAAATAGTAATAATCAAGAAAATATTAAAAGCCAAGATTATTTTGATAACTCAAATTTTGTAACTTAAACATTCTTTATTTAACAAGTTAATTATTTTAAAACCTAATCACAAATTGTTAAACCCTAATTCTCAATTAAACCTAAATAAAAGTTACCCTAATTATTAATTCTTGTGGAAAATTAATAAAATGTTAAACCATTACTAATTTTAATTCAAAGTAATTAGTAACCACAACTCTATTACCAATTATAATTTTAGGAGATGTACCATAATTTAGAAACCTAGTTACAATTTGAGTAAGACCTTGATCTCATTATTTCATGTGATCACCCTAAATTAGAAGCAACTCCAAAACCCTAGTTATGTGTTACATGTGATCATGTGAATTTCACCTTACATAGAGAACCTTATTATGTGACCAACAAATACAAGTCAGGATCTACCAACATAGAACCAATTCACATGAGTCATCATTTCATGCCTCTATTTCCAAATTAAAACCTATATGATTCACTAGTATCACCTAGGTATAAACCCTAACCTGTTAATTGGATTAGTACCATTGATCATCAATCCTAGGTACCATACCATTAGGATTAACCTCAACCATCAAACCCTAGTTAAACCATGATGAAAAACCCTAATACCAATCTGGTGTAGTAATGCACATCACATGCTCCTATTCCACTCAACCCTACTTAGGAAATGATAAACCACTTAGCTGGACAACCATTAGAGATTACTTAGTTAAGTAGTTGTGAAACCATAGTAAACCCTAATAGCTAATATATAGAACCATCTTAAACAACCATCCTTTGATATGATGTATATAGGAAACCATAGTAATAACCTTACCAATACTTGCTATATAGAAACCCAATCCAAATTAAGAACAAACTAGTTCCTATTAGTGAAACTAAAGGAATCCAATAGTAAACCCTAGAAAGCCATAGCACCTCTATATAGTAGTTCATATTTTTATTTTAACATGTTCTTCAAAAGTTATTCTTTTGAAGTACAAGTGTCAATCAAACCTTAGAAGCCCAATACTTCTTTGAAATACTAAATATTTCTTAAACAACATGTTCTTCAAAAGTTATTCTTTTGAAGTATAGTAGAAGTAATCATCAACCATGTTCTTTAGAACTTAAAATTGACAATTATTCCTTACATATTATTCCATCATTATTCTTTATGTGTATGATTGTTATGATATCTTATATCACTTGGATATGATGCTAATATAACCAAACCCTAATAAGAACCTTGTTTGAGAACCATTCTAAAAGTACAACACACCCTAAAGAACTATTTACAACTTATCAAACCTAAATCATCGAGGTTAGGTTACGCGTGGGGCGATTGCATCTCATACTATGCATTACAGCATCTTTGCCAGTTCTTTAAACATTGTCCTTACCGGACGATGATGATATTTTAGCATTTGGAGTTATCACGTATCGAAGCTTTTGCCTGCATAATCTTGCAGTCAAGAAAGGCAAGTTCATCGCTTGCTCATGTCATTTGATTATTTTTATCAAACTATATACAAAGTACTATACTTATCACTCATGCATTGAAAAGCAAAATATTATTTTCCAATTATGAATATGACTATGTGGTGGGCAATGGAACCATGGTATGTGTTGATATGGTGGAGGTTCCATTGCAATGGGTTATATCACCCTAGGATTAATTACCAATGCCGTCCAGTGATTCTAGCGCCGTACATATCGCGTTGACCATAAGATCTATAATGGCTCTGGGGAAGCCAGCCGTATCTTTTCCCTTCTGCACGCCAACGGATCGGAGAGCTGGTGGGGTGTTGGAGGCACTGCCGCAATAGGTTGGGAAATCCTTTTAAATCCCCATCCATTAGTGATGATAAGCTCTACGATCTATGAGGGATTGTCCGGAGTACACCATGAGTAAAGCCGTATTATCGGGGGAAGTCTACTGGAGGTGTAGGGTCGGACAAAAGGGTGGGTTTGCAGTCGCGGAGAAGGCGGTGTGGGCTTGGATCTTACACCTGGCCTCACACCAAAGGAAGTGTGGACGGGAAAGATATCGCCTGGTTGGCAACAAGGATAAGGTCTCTTATGGGAAAAGTAACGCACCTCTGCAGAGTGTATCAAATTGTGGCTGTCACTCCCTGTTCCGGGAAGGGAACTGCGAACGCGGCAGGAAAGGAACTCCATGAAGTTCTGGTCAACCTGTGAAGACTGACGGGCATAGTTTTCACAATAAAATAAACCTTTTAAAGAAACGTTTATGAAAACTTGCATTGGCCTATGACTTTCTGGTCTATGGCTGTAGCTAGTGCATGATACACATATTTCCTAATATGAACTTGCTGAGTACGCTCGTACTCATTCTATCTCGTTTGAATCCCCTTCTTAGAGCAATGCACCGAAGGAGAAACAACCGTGGAACTCGAAGACAAAGGAGTCAACTGCAACAAGATGAAGAATCCAATCAAAGAAGTCAATGGAGCCAACTTCTGCATCAGCTATAATGGAAACCTAGACTAGTAATAGAAGGGAACCTTTCCCAAATCATAGCACCTAAGTAGCTAGATTTCTATAGCAAGCCAAGTAGCTCTTAAACTTGAGTTAGCAATAAGATAGATTACGAGTCGTTCTTCTGGAGCTTTATTTGAAGTTTTACCTCACTGTAAAGTAGGAGGCTGTGTTGATCTTATGTAAACAGCTCGTGTGTACTTCTATAGACATACCTTGGACTCGCATATGTTTCTGTTGTACCACTCTGATAGATGTAATATGGGTGGAACGGTGTTTCACTTGTGTTATGTCAACGACTTGTGTACTACACCATGCAGTGGTACGCTGGGTCATCACAATATCTATTTATGCTTGCACAAATATTAGCCACATATAAAAGGGGCCCTTTTGCCGGCTTCGCCCAAGGGCCTCGAAAGATATAGAGCCGGCCCTGGCCAAGGGATGCTCCAGTGGTCGACCGTCGTGCTTTTTGGAGAACCGGGAAGCTCGCAAGCAACTTGAGGCGACGAGGAGTACATGAAGGAGCTCTACAAGAAGACCTGGAATGGTTCGCGCGAGAGGCGGCTTCCTACGAGCAGTACGCCGAGAAGAAGCCCCCGAGGGATGCTACAATGGACGCCGGAGCCGGGCTGTCCAAGGAGCTAGATGTCATCGATGACTCCATTGAAAGAATCATCTAAGAGATGCTTTGGAGTACTGAGGATTAGTTTGAGTGGTAGGCTAGACATTAATATAAGTTTTAGTATATTTCCATACTAGCTTGAATCAACTTTAAAATGAAATTCTATGAAATTTGGATGAACTTGTGTGAATTTGATTTTTACTCTTTTAAATTTAAGGGATTAGTTACAATTGACAAAAATTTAAAGTTGATATACTCCTCTAAAGAATACTCGGTTAGATATGTTTTAATACATACTAGATATTCCATCTTGACGTTGCATGGAAATTATACAACTGTTAGATCTGAAGCGTTTCACTTTGTCCATGTTATGTCATGAGCCTCCCTTCTCTGACTGCTATATAAACATTAAAGGACAATGCTAGGTAGCGACGCTCTATTTTCTCAGAGATTGTGGCGGCTACCTCCGTCTCATTTTCAATGCATGTAAGTCTAATATTTTTAATTTTCTAAAAGTTTTTTCTTTCAAACCTTAACCCGTTTGACGATCAATCTTTACCATTAGCTTATTTGCAATGAGATGTTCGAAAATAAATTTCATGTCGGTTTATATCGACAACTTTTTATTATTATCTATTTCCAGATTATTATGACATATTTGCGAGTTCAAACATTACGTAGTTGCCAGATTAAAAAATAACCTGTTTGTCCATAGTTTCCAGATCGTTGTCATGTATTTGTCTGATTATACATATTTGTCAGCTTAAAGTGACTCACTTGTTAGTAGTTGCAAAATTACACAATAATTGGTTTCCACATTAAATAAGTTGTTTGTAAGTTTCATATATGCTACTCTACATCGATGTGATGTGCATCCTACCACTTATTTATCGAGTGATATCATCTATTAGTTGTTGCACAATACAAGGCTCACTCTCAAAATTGTGCGAGTTATTTCGATGTATTAAAACATGTAGAACACCACCTATTACTATGCACCTTTATTGGTAATTGTTTGCTCATAATCTGGTAACTAACACAACAACAAAATATTTTGTTGAAACATAACAACATGAGATCTAGTTTTAAAGCCCCCATCGAGATGAACTCAGCAGTGAAAATGGACCGACATTCAGATTAACGGTTTAGCAGATAGATCATTTTGAAATTTTGGATTTAACGTAGCAAGCCGATTTGGATGGTTCCCTACATCTCTCTCTATAAGAGAAACCACACAAAAATCTGTCTGCCGCATGCATATGAGGCTTATGGGCGCTTTCGGTTAGATTTTACAAACACTAAATTAGGTACAATAAGTAAACAAAAAAAATGACATTGTGAGACTAGGGAGTAGTACACATATCATTTTAATGGCTCTACGCCTCTCTTCAGTTCGCATACCCTCCTAATCTCGTAATCAAAGTTGGTTGACTAAATCACCAAGACCAAGTGATGCCCATTTTATGTGCTGGGTCTATTGTTGTTTTAATTCATGCCTTTCAAAAAAAAAAGGCGACATACCGGCCTAGATAGGTAGACATGGCAACACATTCTTTGGTTTTATGGTGTTTGTGTATTTATTTCCAGTTTGATTATCCTGAACTAGCACCTAATAATAAGACGGAAGAATTCAAGAACGTAGTATTTTAATAAGTCCTCTATTCCTCTTGGGTTTTTGTACCTCCTAGTGATCTCTAGGACGCATCATCTACTCAATAGTACCATCAATACAACATTACTCCTAATTTCCACTTTTTATGCATGTACCTTTATTTTTCATCTTTGTTATGTAAATCATCCAAGCATTAAGCATAAAAGGAAAAGAATACAAAAGAGAAACGCATATGCATAAAGGGAAATGATTGCATTAAGTGAAAAAGAGATTGCGTCCATGAAATTTTCATTGACTTAATAATTTATTTATGTTTGCCTAAGGATGAGAGGATTCAAGAAAACAAGCTTTCTGAGGCCAAAATCACAACGAACTATATGTGTGCTTGTCTTGATGTCTGATACTAGAATTTGTAGTTACGGTATGAAATTACATTTTTTGGCATATTTTATTTTTCCCGGTCTATGTTTTCATAAGAATGCGAGTTATGAGGCAAAAAAAAATACTCTCAGTGCGAAATAGAGATGCTTTTTGTCAATGTTTCTACTGGATCACTTGTACCGGATGTTTGTTGCTCATCGACTTGTCTCCAATGAGCAATCACATCATATCACACATGGAAGGCTTGTTTGGGATGTCATCTTCGCAAAGAAGTTCCTCCATTTGCCGGCCATGCACACATTAGGAAAAGCGCAATAAAATGTCGAAGATGTAAAACTGTTTATTTTAGGGCACTGAGAGACCAAAACAGTGCTCAGAAGATACCCTGTCTCTACTTGGTGATGGAGATTTTTTTACTTCATGCCATATATTTTTCTCCCAAGTGTTGCAAATACAAGACACCAAAACTTTTTCCCTAAAAAAATCTCTAGTCGCGCGTAGCCGAACGCTAGCTAAAACCTTTTCCCCACTGTTGGATCTCATGTTGGGTGCTCTATTTTATATCACGTGCTGCAGAGAAAATTCTGGTGGCCTAAAACTAACATTTGGTGCCCTATTTTTTTTCCTTGATGCCCATATATACATGCCCTTGTTAGAGATGATCCAAGTAAAAGAAAACGTAAAAACACATCTAGATCATCAAGTAGAAGTGCATTCCTTAGCGCTTGTATGTCTCTCAACAACTCCAATGTTGCATTGCCAACGAGCATCTCTAACAGGTGACCCACAATAGGCTTGGTGATGTAACATCTAACTTCAGCATCACATTGTAAAAAAATAGGACTTCAACAGATGATGTAGATATAGATGATGATGTGTAGTTTTGGTAGGTGATGTATATTTTGGTCTTACATCACCTTGGAGGTGATGTACTACAAAATAGGGCAGCGTGCACAACCAACTGTCAGGCTGAAACTTCATTTCCATTCCTGCCACGTGACCGCCATCTACCTCTGATAGCCGTTGGCAACCAAATGGATCCTTCGGCTATCAAAATTGAGCCGTCCTTCATGGCCAAGTCGCCCTGCCGCCATTCTGAATTAGGTGGCGCACGACGTGACCACCAGTAAATTCCAGAGGGCCGCCGCGCGACGAACGCTTGACTGATGACATCCGCGTATTCATCATCCGTTCGGATGGCTGTGGAGGAGCAGTCAACTCTCCTGAGGCCTACCTCCATCCGCCGAGGTTGAAGGCGACCGTCGTGTGACCAATCCTTGATTGAGTGCCCACCGCTCTTCGCCGAGGTTCAGCAAGGGAGGAGAAGATGTCGCCCACCACCGAAAGATTCCCACATGCGTGGGCACGTAGTGTTCGACACGAAACCTCAAAGGTAATTTCTTGTACTTTTTATTTTCTGAAAAATGTTTTTGCCATGTATAAGAAGTTTGTAATCTAGATTATTGTTTATTGAAGATGGTTTCATTCGACTACACCCCTTCCCATAAAGAGTTTGACATGGAGGAGGATATTGGTATGCTCTTATTCATGCACAAGAAAAAGAGCCTGAATCATGTTGGTTCCGTCTTTGGACGTGGGTATATTTCAAGACTCCAAATTTATGTAGACCTGAAGCTCATGATACACTACTTCACAGACAACCCGGTGTTTCGCCACATCTATTTTTGCCCCCGGTTTAGGAAGCCTCTCTATTTTTACAAACATTGCAGAGTGTTTCAAGCTGCACGATCAGTTCTTCGAGAAGCGGAGTAATTGTGCGGGAGAGCTTGGGCACAACACCTTCCAGAAGGTGTTGTCGTATTGCGCATGATGACATAATGTATTCTGAAAGATTTTATCGATGATCGGTTGGAAATGAGTGAGAGCCAGAGCATCAAGTATGTCAAGCTCTTTCAAATGGAGATAGTTGAGGTGTTCGGGTCTGAGTTCTCCAGAGCACCCATTGCTCAAGACACGGCTCAGCTGCTAGAGAAAAAAGCAGCATGTGGGTTCCCAGGTATTCTGGGCTCCATATATTGCATGCATTTGAAGTGAAAGAGCTGTCTTGCAACAAGGCATGGAAAGTTTCGAAGACATGAGAAGGATACCACCATCATTCTTGTGGCCGTGGATGGTAAGGAGACATGGATATGGCAGGCTTCTTTAGGGATGCATGGTTCGTGCAATGACATCAATCTTCTCCAACAACCACATCATTTTGCGAAGCTTGCCAATGTCGAATCTCCACCGGTGATGTTTCAAAAGGATGTACCTATAACATGGGATGTTACCTTATGGATGACATCTATCCGACGAGGTCAACATTTCTAAATCCACTTCTAGTCCCCCAAGGTAAGAAAAAAAATCCAATTCTATAAAGCTCAAGCGACGGCTAGGAAAGATGTGGAGCGAGCATTTGAGATTCTGCAAGCCCAATTTGCTATTGTGAGAAGACTAGCAAGGTTTTGGGATCAAGAAATGGTACATCTTGAATGCTTGCATGATCATGCATAACATGATCATTGAGAATGAGCTTGGCAAAAATGGGGTATATGGTGTCTATGACTTGGCAAGAATGAGCTTGGGAAAAATAGGGTGTATGGTATATGGTGTATGGGGTGTATGGTGTCTATGTCATAATCATTGAGAATGAGCTTGGGAAGAATGAGCTTGGCAAAAATGGGGTGTACGGTGTATGGTGTATGGTGTATGGTGTATGGGGTGTATGGTGTCAACCAGTGAAGCCACGTAGAAGTAGAGATTGAGTGCATTGCTTTGTCGAGGCGTACCGTGAAATCCAACATTTAGATGGACACGAACATCTTCAGAAGAATATAATCAAGGAGTGATGGAATGTAGAATGGTGAACAAAACCGCTAGATTTTTCTCTATGTCATGTTGTTAGATGTGATGAACTCTATGTTGTTTGTGTGTTGATTCGTGTGCTACATGATGAACTATATGTATTGTTATGTAATAATTAAGTACTATTTGTTTTCATTTTTTAAATTTATTTTAGTTGAGTTCCATAGTGTGTGTTGATGCAATTGTTGAGCAACTAGTGTGGTACATGTGCCCTAAAATACATCATCTGGAAAAGTAGGGACTACACAGGTAATGTAAAACCCCTTTTTATGTATAATGTTTACATCACTTGTTTTCGGTGACCTATTATACATCATCTCTTAGAGTTTCTCCTATTTACCTGCATCCCAAGGACCAAGTGTTGTGCATTAGATGGATAGGGATGTCAAGAGCACGTTTTATGATTTTCATGGTATATGCTTATTTATTTTTATGTTGAAAAGCCCATGGCTCTATAAGCTACTAGCAGTATAAATGTACACGTGAACAAAGCATTTTCAAGCTATCTACTCCCTCCATCCTATAAAACTTGTCTTAACTTTATCTAAATTTGGATATATCTAATTTAGCATCTAATACATCCAAATTTAGAAAAAGTTAAGACAAATTTCATGGGATGGAGGTAGTACATAACTTCATGTGTATAATCTTGATAGTAATCCATGTCTAAGAAATCATAGGACAAATGACCTACTACGTTTTGATTAGCATCAATGCAAGTTCCCCCTACATATCGGTTTATTAGCCCGATGTCTAATTTAAGTAAAAAAGTTTAATCGTAAATTTAGTCAACAAAATCCTTTTTCCCTAATCCAAGATTGGAGAAAGAATATCTAAGAGGACCCTATGGAGAATGTGGTCATAAATCCATAATTTAGTCTGACCACAACGACCGAATTGATTATCCACATCGTGAAACTTAGACTACTAAATAGAAAATATTTTAAAATCATGGCATGGGTCTCCTTTTTCTCAATTATATGTGTTTTTAATGGTATAATGTTTTAAAATATACTTTAGTATTTTTTAACCAAATTTATGATCAAACTTTTATCTTGAACTATGTGTTGGCCCAGTAAACCAATATTTTGACACCTAACTTTTTAGGTTTATAAGCCCCCTTTATTTTTAAGTAAAACTTAATCATAAATTTAAGTAAGATTATTTATATGACACAAAAAATATACCATTGGATTTGTCATCATAGTATTTGTTATAAGTAGTAGTTAACTCATAGCTAAGCAATAATATCACGCACTACCAACTACATTTTGATAACAATCAATACAATAGTACACCTTTTTTTTTCACTTTAACCTCCTATCTTTGCTATATATATAAAGGGTCCAAACACGAAACCCCATAAGAAAAGGAATACACAAGAGAAACAAAACAAAAGGTCAATGATCGCAACTAGAGAATGGAGATCAAGATCATGTGATATTTTCGTTGTCCTCGGTTATGTATGTTTGCATAAGGATGAGAGGCATGAGGGAAAGTATTTTCACATGGGATTTTCTGGGAAGAGTAAACTGTGGGATTTTCTTCCAGAAAACTGACATAGGGTTTCCGATCCATAACGAACAGCGGACAACCATCGGTCATGTCTCGACGTGCCAGCCTACAAAGTTTACTTGATTGGAAGAAACAGGATCGGGGGCTTCACGTGCATGATGTGATTGGCCCCTGTTCTCTTCCCGCTTACAGCGGTATGGTACTGCAGTGGCCAGAACACGATAGGAATGGGAAAATCAAAAGAAAGGAGAGATTTTGGGAAGAAACAAAACATAAAATCTCATCTCGACACCTTGGCGTTCAATGCCTCCACGTCTCTCCCTGTTGCTCTCGTGCCCATTCATGGATCATGTTTGCTACTGTGCACGTACCGGTCCCGATCATGGGACTCTCCCGAGTCCCGACAGGGCTGCACATCTCGCAGAACCTCATGGACTGCTCATTCATGTGCCCATATCTGTCTTGCCATTAAATGCTTAAGAATCGTGTCCCATATATGAACAGCCGTGCACAAGTTGTCGTGCACGATCATGAAAGCCAAACTTCAATTACCGCAGAATCGTTCGGTGTTACGTTTTTTTAATAAAGGAGCGTTGCTCCAGCCTCTGCATTAATAGATGTACACAGTTTACTTTACTAAACCATAGTATCAGTTCACCAAATATTTAACATCACTTATTACAATCATGGATCGGCTAAAATGGATACATGAATCAATCAAAAGAAAATACGGCACATAGAAAAACTATGCATTTACTATTCTATAAAGATGCCGTTACCTAGTAGCCTGGAAAAAGAAGTCCTGAGCAACCACTAGCATCCGGTTGCATCCAGTAACCATATCCTCCCGCTGCTCCAATGGAAGAAGGAAAGCCCATTGTTGAATCGAATGAGCAGCTCGCCGGATAATCTGCAAAAAATTAGTTTCGGTTTCCTTGTTAAAAAAAATATCATTCCTACTTCTCCAGATCGCCCAACAAAGAGCAGATATTTCAATTCGAATTTTCTGTTTATCATCATTTCGTACTCCATTAAGCCATCTGATGAGGATATTCAGGCCTGGTACACTAGGACAGTCATTGATATGATGATTAAGTCTAAGGTTGTACCAGTATTTTATAATACTCTTATTATTAGGAAATAATAATGTAGCCAGGTCATGTGGTGGGCCATTTAGGGTTAAATTAGTGTTGTGTTTGGTTTTGGGCCTGTCCAAACCAAACCAGGTTAGGCCCATAGTGGGGCGCCCCAGCCTAGCAAGGCTGGTCGGCCACTTCCCCCTCATATAAGGAGGTGGGGTGGCTAGGGTTTAGGATAGACAAGTTTAGTTTTAAGTTTAGGTTATACCTAGTTGCGTGTGTTCACGTGTATCATCCCTCCGGGGGTACGGCGCTGCCGTTTATCTATTATATCCGACGTTGCTTGCTGGATTCGTTCCCTCTTCTGCAGGCTGCGTTTATCGCGTTGTTGGGAGGATTTACTACTCCAGGGTCTCGTTGCGAAAGATCGGTCGTTTTCTTCTGACGCGTCCAACCGTGGGACACCGTCTAAGTTCAGGGCGACCAGAAACCATCACTGTTGCAACACGTTGTTATACATGTTTCGTACAACATCTGTCGGTGCATACTACGATGACTGGTCATTCACCGCACACGAATCTCGAATTCTCAGCCACCGTCGATACGCAGGTTCATAGGCCCCTCGGTTCAACTAGGCATTTCCCGGTTGGTGGGATACTTGGCCCAGGATTTCTGTACTGACATGTACCGTGTGACACATTAAATACCCGCCGCTTCCTTTGCTAAAATGGGCTAGGCGGAATAGCGTAATGTCAGCTATCGACAGTGGTATAGTAGTGTGTTCCAAATAGAATACTACATTTCAGCCTTGAATTTTCCTTACTTTTCCTTGTATCAGCGACTTCCAAACGCTAAATGCGGCGTTAGGGCATGTACAATGGTAATGGTAGAGAATGCACGTATTCCCTTATACCGCCACATCATTTAGAGATTACAATAGATATAAGTCATAAAATGTGTTATCTCTTATAGCCTTCCCTAGTAATTAATGGTAATCAATTAAAATTAGTAGGAAATTATGTTGCCAAGGGAATGTATATCGTATAATGGAGAAAATGTCTTCCCTTATTTTCTAAGAGATGATCTCTTAGTTAAGGAAAGACAACATTCTCTCTCCTCCAAGTAAGCAAAAATCTGACGTGGCATCTCTAAGGGAAGGCCTGGCGTCACTCCATTGTACCTGCCCTTATTACTAGACACGGTTCGGAAGGACACGAGAGGAGATGCTCTACTCCCTCCGTATCGGTTTAACAGACACGCACGCAGTTCAAAAAATACTTTAACCATTAATTTGATGAATAAAAAAAAATATGTCATAAAAATTATATCATTGGAAACCTAATTTGAATATGAATATAATGGTATAATATTTATAGACATATAATTTATATTTTATTGACAAATTAATGGTCAAACTTTGTCTTAAACTGTGTGTGCGCCTGTTAAACCGATACGGAGAAAGTAGTATGTATTTTTTCGATAAAGGAAATATATTAATATCGAAGGATACCAATTACACCCAACCTCTGCAATAACGCAATACCCTAAAACATGACAGATGCACACAACCAAAAAAAGAGAAAAAGAAAACTAAGAAATAAAAGTCATGCTATAACATCACAACCCTAGCAACAGTAATACAACCACCACCAAGACAACACCTGAAAATTAGACTCTTCAAAAGCGACGCCTCCAAGAAGGGAACAGTGCACCAGCGCCGTCGTCGCCCGATAAAAGATCTTAGGTTTTCATCCTGAAGATAGTCTTCGCTCTCAAAACAATGCCTTCAACAAGGATATTGCGAGGCACAACCAGTTAAGACAAGACCTTGGGCTTTCACCCTGAAAGGTAAGACTCCGAACTTCACATGTGCTGCCGCCCCCACTTCCATACCACTGTTGCGAAGTCTGGAACACCAAGCAAGCCCCTCAACAGCGCAAAGACTTGAACCTCCATTAGCTAGTTCTCCAATCTGGCCTTCATTATATTCTCTTCTTCTGACTTCACCATGGACCAGCTGTCACTTGGTATCAACACAGAAAAGAGCTTCGTGCCGCTCCCTCCAGACCAAACGGTCGGAATAATAGCATGGGTGCGCACGACCGAATACCACCGATCCAGCAAACTCCAGGCAATAAAAGAACTGCTACACTTGCCGGTGGGGCCTTCCGGAACTCAACACACCAGCCAGATTGTGAGTCCAGGCCTGTGGTAGGTCTTCCTCTTCACCCAAGAGAGGCCCTAGAACCCCCGCCTTTATTCAGGTCAGACCCCCATGCCGGCAACCATCCCAGACTGCCATAGCTGCCACCGGAGACACCAAGCAGATCGTCGTAATCCGAAGACACCGCACACGTCTGGGCACCACCGCAGCCGAACGCCGGCTCTCCACCACCGGTCGCCGATAGGCGAGGAGAAGGGGACCTAGGGTTTCCCCCTGTAGCCTGCCCCCACCCCTCCATCCGCCGTCGCCAGGGCACATCACCACCTCCCATCCGTCCTCAGCGTCGCAGAGGTTGCCCGGGAAAGACTCCACGCCATCGACGGAGAAGAAGGAGAGCATGTCGGACCGAAGGGGCCAGTGCCACCACCTGCCTTCGCCGCTAGCCACATGAGCTTCACTAAGGGCCGCAACCCCGCAGCGCCTTCGGGTGGAAGAAGAGGCCGAATGCCGCCTAGCCTCCCCGATCCGCAATAGACGAGGCCAAGGAAAGCCGCCGCGCCACATAGGGGCTTTGCCCGACGATGTCCTGGGCGGCGGGAGAGGAGGTCGAGGAAGGGGCACCGAGGGAAGGGGGAGGCGGTGGCCTGGCGCGGCTCTGGATACCTTTGCGTTCAATGCCTCGGTGTCTCTCTCCCAGTTGCTATGACCCCCATTCTAGAATCTTGTCGGCCGCACTCACCAACATACTATACGATTCATTCACAATTTCCACACAGACACACAGACGCTATAGTATTATTGGAAATATCTTATATTTGAACATATCTTATTAGGGATCTCTGATTCCTCACCGTCGACGAAGTATCGAGGTAGGTACCCGCGAGCGGATGTGAAGGTGCTCCTTGTTGATGGAGAATTTTTTGGACAGTAGCAACCCAATCCCTCTGCCGCGGGTGTTGAGCTCGAGGATGCCCAGGGCGGCAGCACCTCACTCCCTCCGCCATGCCTAGGACGGCGCCGGCGGGCTGGGACAGTGCGACGAGGTCCCGGGCAAGGATGAAACTCACTCGGGCTCGGACGTCTAGGCGATGGAGCCATCAATGGCCTCCTCTAGCTAGTGCGGAACCTTCCAACTCAAGCGTCGTGATGATAGACAAGGTTCCAGTGGAGATGAGGTCTGCGCCTCCACCTCCGTCTCCATCAGCGGGGAGGCATGGGAAGAGCGGATGTCCCGGTGGAGAGGAAGAGCAGTCAAGTGATGGGGAGGGGGATGATGTCACTGCAGTCACTAAACCTTAGTAGTGGCGTGCCTATTTTTCTTGGAAGTGGTGCACCACTACTAGCATGCCACTGGTAATGCTTAGCAGTGGCGCACGATGAGGTGTGTCACTAGTAATCAAAGTACAAATGGCGCACCACAAGGTACGTGATACGTCTCCAACGAATCTATAATTTCTTATGTTCCATGCTAGTTTTCTAACAATACCTACATGTTTTATTCACACTTTATAATGTTTTTATGCATTTTCTGGGACTAACCTATTAACAAGATGCCACAGAGCCAGTCTATGTTTTCTGTTGTTTTTGATTTCAGAAAAGTTGTTTTACAAATATTCTCGGAATTGGACGAAACAAAATCCCACAGCCCTATTTTCCACGGAGTGTTCCAGAAGACCGAAGAGGAGTCGAGGAAGGCCAGCAGGGGGCCCTCCCCATATGGCGGCGTGGGGGGCCCCACTGCCACGCCGAGACGTGGGGAGGGAGCCCCCTGGCTCCCCCGACACTGCCCCTTCGCCTATGTATTCCTTCGTCCCCGAAAACTGATACGTCCCCGACGTATCCATAATTTCTGATGTTCCATGCTTGTTTTATGACAATACTTACATGTTTTGCTTGCACTTTATGATGATTTCATGCATTTTCCGGAAATAACCTATTAACAAGATGCCACAGTGCCAGTTCCTGTTTTCTGCTGTTTTTGGTTCCAGAAAGGCTGTTCGGGCAATATTCTCGGAATTGGACGAAATCAACGCCAAACCTCCTATTTTTCCCGGAAGGCTCCAGAACACCGAAGAAGAGTCGGAGAGGGGCCAGGGGGCCACCACACCACATGGCGGCGCGGGCCAGGCCTTGGCCGCGCTGGCCTAAGGTGTGGCGCCCCCAGGTGCCCCCCTGCGCCGCCTCTTCGCCTATATAATCCCTTTCGACCTAAAAACACCGTACCAATTGACGAAACTCCAGAAAGACTCCAGGGGCGCCGCCGCCATCGCGAAACTCCAATTCGGGGGACAGAAGTCTCTGTTCCGGCACCCTGCCGGAACGGGGAAGTGCCCCCGGAAGCCATCTCCATCAACGCCACCGCCTCCGCCATGCTCCGTGAGTAGTTCCCCCATGGACTACGGGTTCTAGCAGTAGCTATGTCGGTATACTCTCCTCCATGTACTTCAATACAATGGTCTCATGAGCTGCCTTACATGATTGAGATTCATCTGATGTAATCGGTGTTGTGTTTGTTGGGATCCGATGGATGATACATTATGATTAGTCTATCTATAAAGTTTGTGAAGTTATTGTTGCTGCAATCTTGTTATGCTTAATGCTTGTCACTAGGGCCCGAGTGGCATGATCTTAGATTTGAGCTCTATATTGTTGCTTAGATTGTATCTACAAGTTGTATGCACATGTCACTGTCCGGAACCAATGGCCCCGAAGTGACAGAAATCGGGACAACCGGAGGGGATGGTAGTGATGTGAGGATCACATGTTTTCACGGTGTGTTAATGCTTTGCTCCGGTACTCTATTAAAAGGAGTACCTTAATATCCAGTAGTTTCCCTTGAGGCCCGGCTGCCACCGGCTGGTAGGACAAAAGATGTTGTGCAAGTTTCTCATTGCGAGCACGTACGACTATAATTGGAAAACATGCCTACATAATTAATAAGCCTGATGTTCTATCTTAATGCTTTGATTCCTATCAATTGCCCAACTGTAATTTGTTCACCCAACACTTGTCACTTATTGGACAGTTACCACTAGTGTAGATCGCTGGGAACCCCGGTCCATCTCTCATCATAATATACTTGTTCTACATGTCATTGGAAGTAGTATCAACTATTTTCCGGTGCCATTGCTCTCATATTGCTATTATCGCTGTCGTATTCTTGTTACTACTGCTCTCATATTACTGCTACTTTCACATCACCCCGTTGCTAGTGCTTTTCCAGGTGCAGCTGAATTGACAACTCAGTTGTTAAGGCTTATAAGTATTCTTTACCTCCCCTTGTGTCGAATCAATAAATTTGGGTTTTACTTCCCTCGAAGACTATCGCGATCCCCTATACTTGCGGGTTATCAAGACTGTTTTCTGGCGCCGTTGCCGGGGAGGCATAGCTCTACTCATAAGTTCACCTGGGGAGTACACTCTACCTCTCTCTCTGTTTTTAATTTGTTTTATTTTGCTTTGCTTAGTTTACTTTTGTCTAGTTTATTTTTGCTTAGTTTATTTCTGTCTAGTATTAGTTTGCGTAGTTTACTTTTGCTTAGTTTATTTTTGTCTTATTTTATTTGTCTCATATACCCAAAAATCCATAAAAATTTAAAAAACCAAAAAATTAAAAACTGCTGTTATGGGAGAACCTACAACCTACTTGGAGCTTATAGAATGTTATAATAATTACAGAGAATCAAGAACTGGTAAAATAATGAGTGCTATGATAGAGAAATTAAATACAATTGCTAGAATCTTGCTTAGACGCCATGATATAAACTGTTGCTCTCAACAGGATACTAAACATCTTAAATTTCAATGTGGCTTTAGTGAGGAATTTTTTATTAAGAACTATAACCGGAATTGCTATATTCATTATGGGTTCGAAGAGGTAGAACAATTTGTCTTATTTATGGGAGCCTCCGAGATAGAATCCTTCATGGTTGAGAATTATGAAACTTGTGCTATTTGTAAGGACCTTAAAGATTATGTCTCTACTATCCTCAATTCTTGCATAGAATGCTACAGTAGGAATCCTTATATCCTTGATTATAAAGAGAGACACATTAATGCACAAGAATGCACTCACAATTTGCAGGAACCTGTGGAAGAAGAAATTGATGAACCTGAAAGCTCATTGGATGAAAAAGAGGAGGAAATTGATGAACCTGAAAGCTCATTGGATGAAAAAGAAGAGGAGAGCGACGAACAAAAGGAGGAAGAATGGATTAGCTACCCATGCCAACCTTCTAATGAGAGTAACTCTTTATCTCTTACACTATTTGATTGTCCTCCATGCTTACCGGAAGAGGTTGAATGTTATGTTCCTGTGGATTCTCTTGAAATATTCCCTATGAGTAAAACTTGTGAGAATAATTATGCTACTGTTATTTATGATAATCCATGCTACTTTGATAAATCTTATGATAATGCTTTGTTTGTGCCTGATGTCGAAATGCATGGTACTAAAGAATTTTGCTTGGCAAATGTTTATGATAAAGCTCTAGATGATGGTCCTATGTTACTTGATACTATTAATTGTACTACTAATGAAAATGGGATTGGAGAGTCCTTAACTTATTCTATGAGTCCCATATCTCTTGAGATTGATCAACTACCTTGTTATATTATTAATAAAAGTAAGTTTGAAAGTTTTTATTCCACTATTCTTGAACTTGATAAAAATTATGTGTTTGGAAATCATGAAAAGTATGCTGCATGTGATAGTTATATTGTTGAGTTTGTTCATGAAGCTACTGAAAATTATTATGAGAGAGGAAAATACGTTTGTAGAAATTTGCATGGTACTAAAACACCTCTCTATGTGCTGAAATTTTTGAAGCTACACTTGTTTTATCTTCCTATGCTTGCTACTTTGTTCTTCATGAATTTATTTGTGTACAAGATTCCTTTGCATAGGAAGCATGTTAGACTTAAATGTGTTTTGGATTTGCCTCTTGATGCTCTCTTTTGCTTCAAATACTATTTCTTGCGAGTGCATCATTAAAACTGCTGAGCCCATCTTAATGGCTATAAAGAAAGCAACTTCTTGGGAGATAACCCATGTGTTATTTTGCTACAGTACTTTATTTTATATTTGTGTCTTGGAAGTTGTTTACTACTGTAGCAACCTCTCCTTATCTTAGTTTTGTGTTTTGTTGTGCCAAGTGAAGCCTCTAATCGAAGGTTGATACTAGATTTGGATTTCTGCGTAGAAACAGATTTCTATCTGTCACGAATCTGGGCTGTTTTCTCTGTAGAAAAATCATAAAAATATGCCAATTTACGTGCGTGTTCCTCAGATATGTACGCAACTTTCATTAGTTTTGAGTTTTCTGATTTGAGCAACGGAAGTATTTTATTAAAATTCGTCTTTACTGGCTGTTCTGTGTTGGCAGATTCTGTCTCTGTTTTTTTTGCATTGTCTCTTGTGGACTTTAAGCAAGGCTTTCTAGACGTAGAGGGCTGTAGCTAATGTTTTATTGAGTTCTTGCAATGTGCCACTACAGGACCAAGGTGGATTCAAATTTTTTGAGTACTAACCCCTCTAATGAAGTTTATGAGAAGTTTGTTGTGAAGGAAGTTTTCAAGGGTCAAGAGAGGAGGATGATATATGATCAAGAAGAGTGAAAAGTCTAAGCTTGGGGATGCCCCCGTGGTTCATCCCTGCATATTTCAAGAAGACTCAAGCGTCTAAGCTTGGGGATGCCCAAGGCATCCCCTTCTTCATCAACTTATCAGGTTCCTCCCCTGAAACTATATTTTTATTCAGTCACATCATATGTGCTTTACTTGGAGCGTCTGTGTGTTTATTTTCGTTTTGTTTGTTTGAATAAGATCGGATCCTAGCAATCCTTGTTTGGGAGAGAGACACGCTCCGCTTTTTCATATGAACACTTGTTCTTCGTTTTACTTTTAATGTTCAATGAATAAAAGTTGGAAGCTACAATATTTATCTTTATTTGGTTGGAAAAGGAAAATGCCTCATATGTCTTGGATAATTTGACACTTGGCAATTGTTTTGAGCTCTCAAGTAGATCATAAGTTTTTGCATGTAGTTTAAACCTATTAGTGGAGAACTACCGTAAAGCTTGTTAAAATTGGTTTGCATAATTGATCTCTCTTAAGGTCTAGATATTTTCTGGTAAAAGTGTTTGAGCAACATGGAAGACAGTGTAGAGTATTATAATGCTTGCGATATGTTCTTATGTAAGTTTTGCTGTACCGGTTCATACTTGTGTTTGCTTCAAACAACCTTGCTAGCCTAAGCCTTGTATCGAGAGGGAATACTTCTCATGCATCCAAAATCCTTGAGCCAATCACTATACCATTTGTGTCCACCATACCTACCTACTACATGGTATTTCTCCGCCATTCCAAAGTAAATTGCTTGAGTGCTACCTTTAAACAATTCAAAATGCTTCTCAATTTGTGTTAATGTTTTATAGCTCATGAAGAAGTATGTGGTGTTTAGCTTTCAACCTTGTCATTTACTTTTGACGGACTCTCATATGGACTAGTGGCACATCCGCTTATCCAATAATTTTGCAAAAAGAGCTGGCAATGGGATTCCCAGTCCCGAATTAATTAACTTAAATAGACACTCCTCCATGGTTTGTGATTGTTGGACGGCACCCGAAGGATTCGGTTAGCCATGGCTTGTGTAAGCAAAGGTTGGGGGGAGTGTCATCATCATAATAAAACTAAAATAAAAAGGCACTCCTTCATGGTATGAGATTGTTGGCAGGCACCCGAGGATTCGGTTAGCCATGGTTTGTGAAAGAAAGGTTGGAAGGAGTGCCAAATAAATATGCAATAATTCATGGGAGCCGCTCTTGAAAGTCCGGTTGGCGAGGTAGTTAGTGTACCCATTACCATTCGTTGACAATAACAAACACCTCTCAAAATTTTACTTTTTATGCTCTCTATATGTTTTCAAAACCAAAGCTCTAGCACAAATATAGCAATCGATGCTTTCCTCTTTGAAGGACCATTCTTTTACTTTTAATGTTGAGTCAGTTCACCTATTTCTCTCCACCTTAGAAGCAAACACTTGTGTCAACTGTGCATTGATTCTTACATACTTGCATATTTGCATTCATCATATTACTTTATGTTGACAATATCCATGAGATATGCATGTTGAAAGTTGAAAGCAACCGCTGAAACTTATATCTTCCTTTGTGTTGCTTCGATGCCTTTACTATGAACTTATTGCTTTATGAGTTAACTCTTGTGCAAGACTTTTGATGCTTGTCTTGAAAGTACTATTCATGAAAAGTTTTGCTATATGTTATCTACTTGTTAGCAACTATAGATCATTGCCTTGAGTCACTTCATTCATTTCATATGCTTTGTAATAGTATGATCAAGGTTATGTAAGTAGCATGTCACTACAGAAATTATTCTTTTTATCGTTTACCTGCTCGGGACGAGCAGGAACTAAGCTTGGGGATGCTGATACGTCCCCGACGTATCCATAATTTCTGATGTTCCATGCTTGTTTTATGACAATACTTACATGTTTTGCTTGCACTTTATGATGATTTCATGCGTTTTCCGGAACTAACCTATTAACAAGATGCCACAGTGCCAGTTCCTGTTTTCTGCTGTTTTTGGTTCCAGAAAGGCTGTTCGGGCAATATTCTCGGAATTGGACGAAATCAACGCCAAACCTCCTATTTTTCCCGGAAGGCTCCAGAACACCGAAGAAGAGTCGGAGAGGGGCCAGGGGGCCACCACACCACATGGCGGCGCGGGCCAGGCCTTGGCCGCGCCGGCCTAGGGTGTGGCGCCCCCAGGTGCCCCCCTGCGCCGCCTCTTCGCCTATATAATCCCTTTCGACCTAAAAACACCGTACCAATTGACGAAACTCCAGAAAGACTCCAGGGGCGCCGCCGCCATCGCGAAACTCCAATTCGGGGGACAGAAGTCTCTGTTCCGGCACCCTGCCGGAACGGGGAAGTGCCCCCGGAAGCCATCTCCATCAACGCCACCGCCTCCGCCATGCTCCGTGAGTAGTTCCCCCATGGACTACGGGTTCTAGCAGTAGCTATGTCGGTATACTCTCCTCCATGTACTTCAATACAATGGTCTCATGAGCTGCCTTACATGATTGAGATTCATCTGATGTAATCGGTGTTGTGTTTGTTGGGATCCGATGGATGATACATTATGATTAGTCTATCTATAAAGTTTGTGAAGTTATTGTTGCTGCAATCTTGTTATGCTTAATGCTTGTCACTAGGGCCCGAGTGACATGATCTTAGATTTGAGCTCTATATTGTTGCTTAGATTGTATCTACAAGTTGTATGCACATGTCACTGTCCGGAACCAATGGCCCCGAAGTGACAGAAATCGGGACAACCGGAGGGGATGATAGTGATGTGAGGATCACATGTTTTCACGGTGTGTTAATGCTTTGCTCCGGTACTTTATTAAAAGGAGTACCTTAATATCCAGTAGTTTCCCTTGAGGCCCGGCTGCCACCGGCTAGTAGGACAAAAGATGTTGTGCAAGTTTCTCATTGCGAGCACGTACGACTATAATTGGAAAACATGCCTACATAATTAATAAGCCTGATGTTCTATCTTAATGCTTTGATTCCTATCAATTGCCCAACTGTAATTTGTTCACCCAACACTTGTCACTTATTGGAGAGTTACCACTAGTGTAGATCGCTGGGAACCCCGGTCCATCTCTCATCATAATATACTTGTTCTACATGTCATTGGAAGTAGTATCAACTATTTTCCGGTGCCATTGCTCTCATATTGCTATTACTGCTGCTGTGTTACTGTTACTACTGCTCTCATATTACTGCTACTTTCACATCACCCCTGTTGCTAGTGCTTTTCCAGGTGCAGCTGAATTGACAACTCAGTTGTTAAGGCTTATAAGTATTCTTTACCTCCCCTTGTGTCGAATCAATAAATTTGGGTTTTACTTCCCTCGAAGACTATCGCGATCCCCTATACTTGTGGGTTATCAAAAACCCTTGTACGGAGAGCCAAAATACCAGAACAGTTCCAGAGACGCCGCCGCCGTCAACCCTAACTCGAGGGGTTCAGAAGATCTCCTTCGGCACCCTGCCGGAGAGGGGAATCATCACCGGAGGGCTCTACATCACCATGCCCGCCTCCGGACTGATGCGTGAGTAGTTCATCCTTGGACTACGGGTCCATAGCAGTAGCTAGATGGTTGTCTTCTCCTATTGTGCCATCATGTTTAGATCTTGTGAGCTGCCTATCATGATCAAGATCATCTATTTGTAATGCTACATGTTGTGTTTGTTGGGATCCGATGAATATGGAATACTATGTCAAGTTGATTATAGATCTATCTTATATGTGTTGTTTATGATCTTGCATGCTCTCCGTTGCTAGTAGAGGCTCTGGCCAAGTTGATACTTGTAACTCCAAGAGGGGGTATTTATGCTAGATAGTGGGTTCATGTGTCCATTGAATCTGGGGGAGTGTGATACGTCTCCAACGTATCCATAATTTCTGATGTTCCATGCTTGTTTTATGACAATACTTACATGTTTTGCTCGCACTTTATAATGATTTCATGCATTTTCCGGAACTAACCTATTAACAAGATGCCACAGTGCCAGTTCCTGTTTTCTGCTGTTTTTGGTTCCAGAAAGGCTGTTCGGGCAATATTCTCGGAATTGGACGAAATCAACGCCAAAGATCTTATTTTTCCCGGAAGGCTCCAGAACACCGAAGGGAAGTCGGAGGAGGGCCAGAGGGCCATCACACCATAAGGCAGTGCGGCCAGGCCTGGGCCCGCGCCAGCCTATGGTGAGGAGCCCCCAGGCGCCCCCTTGCGCCGCCTCTTCGCCTATTTAACCCCTTTCGACCTAAAAACTCGATACCTTTTGACGAAACTCCAGAAAGACTCCAGGGGCGCCGCCGCCATCGCGAAACTCCAATTCGGGGGACAGAAGTCTCTGTTCCGGCACCCTGCCGGGACGGGGAAGTGCCCCCGGAAGCCATCTCCATCAACGCCACCGCCTCCATCATGCTCCGTGAGTAGTTCCCCCATGGACTACGGGTTCTAGCAGTAGCTAGTTGGTAATCTCTCTCGCATGTACTTCAATACAATGATCTCATGAGCTGCCTTACATGATTGAGATCCATCTGATGTAATCGGTGTTGTGTTTCTTGGGATCCGATGGATGATACATTATGATTAGTCTATCTATAAATTTTGTCAAGTTATTGTTGCTGCAATCTTGTTATGCTTAATGCTTGTCACTAGGGCCCGAGTGGCATGATCTTAGATTTAAGCTCTATACTTATTGCTTAGATTGTATCTACAAGTTGTATGCACATGTCACTGTCCGGAACCAAAGGCCCCAAAGTGACAGAAATCGGGACAACCGGAGGGGATGGCGGTGATGTGAGGATCACATGTTTTCACGGAGTGTTAATGCTTTGCTCTGGTACTCTATTAAAAGGAGTACCTTAATATCCAGTAGATTCCCTTGAGGCCTTGGCCGCCACCGGGCTGGTAGGACAAAAGATGTTGTGCAAGTTTCTCATTGCGAGCACGTACGACTATATATGGAAAACATGCCTACATGATTAATGAATTGATGTTCTTTCTTAATGCTTTATCAATCCTATCAATTGCCCAACTGTAATTTGTTCACCCAACACTTGTCACTTGTTATTGGAGAGTTACCACTAGTGTAGATCGCTGGGAACCCCGGTCCATCTCTCATCATCATATACTCGTTCTATATGTCATTGGAAGTAGTATCAACTATTTTCTGGTGCCATCGCCTACGTGTTCTCATATCACGCTGCGTGTTCTGTTACTATTGCTCTCATATTACTGCTGCTTTCACATCACCCCTGTTACTAGTGCTTTTCCAGTGCATTGAATTGACAACTCAGTTGTTAAGGCTTATAAGTATTCTTTACCTCCCCTTGTGTCGAATCAATAAATTTGGGTTTTACTTCCCTCGAAGACTGCCGCGATCCCCTATACTTGTGGGTTATCAAGACTGTTTTCTGGCGCCGTTGCCGGGGAGGCATAGCTCTACTCATAAGTTCACCTGGGGAGTACACTCTACCTCTCTCTCTGTTTTTATTTTGTTTTATTTTGTTTTGCTTAGTTTACTTTTGTCTAGTTTATTTGTGCTTAGTTTATTTCTGTCTAGTATTATTTTTGCTTAGTTTGTTTTTGTCTTGTTTTACTTTTCTCATATACCCAAAAATCCATAAAAATTTGAAAAACCTAAAAATTAAAAACTGATGTTATGGGAGAACCCACAACCTATTTGGAGCTCATAGAATATTATAATAATTATAGAGAATCAAGAACGGGTAAAGTAATGAGTGCTATGATAGAAAAATTGAATACAATTGCTAAAATTTTGCTTAAACGCCATGATATAAATTGTTGCTCTGAAGAGGATACTAAACATCTGAAATTTCAATGTGGCTTTAGTGAAGAAGTTTTAATTAAGAACTATAATTGGAATAACTATATTCACCTTGGGTTCGAAGAGGTAGAACAATTTGTCATATTTATGGGAGCCTCTGAGATCGAATCCTTCATGGTTAAAAATTATGAAACTTGTGTTGTTTGTAAGGACCTTAAAGATTATGTCTCTTCTATCCTTAATTTTTGCAATGAAACTTACACTGATAATCCTTATATCATTGATTATAAAGAGAGACTCATTAATGCACAAGAATGCACTCACAATTTGCAGGAACCTGTGGAAGAAGAAATTGATGAACCTGAAAGCTCATTGGATGAAAAAGAGGAAGAAATTGATGAACCTGAAAGCTCATTGGATGAAAAAGAAGAGGAGAGTGATGAACAAAAGGAGGAAGAATGGATTAGCTACCCATGCCAACCTTCTAATGAGAGTAACTCTTTATCTCTTACATTATTTGATTGTCCTCCATGCTTACCGAAAGAGGTTGAATGTTATGTTCGTGTGGATTCTCTTGAAATAGTACCTATGAGTAAAACTTGTGAGAATAATTATGCTACTGTTATCTATGATAATCCATGCTACTTTGATAAATCTTATGATAATGCTTTGTTTGTGCCTGATGTCGAAATGCATGGTACTAAAGAATTTTGCGTAGCAAATGTTTATGATAAGGCTCTTGATGATGGTCCTATGTTACTTGATAATATTAATTGTACTACTAATGAAAATGAGATTGGAGAAGTCTTGACTTTATGTAGGAGTCCCATATCTCTTGAGATTGATCAATCATCATGTTATATTATTGATAAAAGTGGGTTTGAAAGTTTTAATCCTATTATTTTTGAGCTTGATAAAAATTATGTGTTTATAGATCATGAGAAACATGCTTTATGTGATAGTTATATTGTTGAGTTTGTTCATGAAGCTACTGAAAATTATTATGAGAGAGGAAAATATGGTTGTAGAAATTTGCATGGTACTAAAACACCTCCCTATATGCTTAAAATTTTGAAGTTACTCTTGTTTTATCTTCTTATGCTTGTCACTTTGTTCTTCATGAATTTATTTGTGTACAAGATTCCTATGCATAGGAAGTGGGTTAGACTTATATGTGTTTTGAATTTTCTTTTTGCTGCTCTCTTTTGCTTCAACTCTTATTTCTTGCGAGTGCATCATTAAAACTGCTGAGCCCATCTTAATGGCTATAAAGAAAGAACTTCTTGGGAGATAACCCATGTGTTTATTTTGCTACTGTTTTGTTGTGTTTTGGAAGTTGTTACTACTGTAGCAACCTCTCCTTATCTTTATTTTATTGCAATGTTGTGCCAAGTGAAGCCTCTAATCGAAGGTTGATACTAGATTTGGATTTCTGCGCAGAAACAGATTTCTATCTGTCACGAATTCTGGTCTGATTCTCTGTAGGTAACTCAGAAAAATCTGCCAATTTACGAGCGTGTTCCTCAGATATGTACGCAACTTTCATTAGTTTTGAGTTTTCTGATTTGAGCAACGGAAGTACCTCTTTAAAATTTGTCTTTACTGGCTATTCTGTTTTGGCAGATTCTGTCTCTGTTTTTTGCATTGTCTCTTGTGGACTTTAAGCAAGGCTTTCTAGACGTGGAGAGCTGTAGCTAATGTTTTATTGAGTTCTTGCAATGTGTCACTACAGGACCAAGGTGAATTCAAATTTTTTGAGTACTAACCCCTCTAATGAAGTTTATGAGAAGTTTGGTGTGAAGGAAGTTTTCAAGGGTCAAGAGAGGAGGATGATATATGATCAAGAAGAGTGAAAAGTCTAAGCTTGGGGATGCCCCCGTGGTTCATCCCTGCATATTTCAAGAAGACTCAAGCGTCTAAGCTTGGGGATGCCCAAGGCATCCCCTTCTTCATCAACTTATCAGGTTTCTTCTATTGAAACTATATTTTTATTCGGTCACATCATATGTGCTTTACTTGGAGCGTCTGTGTGCTTTTATTTTTGTTTTTGTATGAATAAGATCGGATCCTAGCAATCCTTGTTTGGGAGAGAGACACGCTCCGCTTTTTCATATGAACACTTGTTCTTCATTTTACTTTTAATGTTCAATGGTAAAAGTTGGAAGCTACAATACTTATGGTTATTTGGTTGGAAACAGAAAATGCCTCATATTGTCTTGGATAATTTGACACTTGGCAATTGTTTTGAGCTCTCAAGTAGATTATGATTAAGTTTTTTCATGTAGTTTAAACCTATTAGTGGAGAACTACAGTAGAGCTTGTTAACATTGGTTTGCATGATTGGTCTCTCTTAAGGTCTAGATATTTTCTGGTAAAAGTGTTTGAGCAACAAGGAAGACAGTGTAGAGTATTATAATGCTTGCAATATGTTCTTATGTAAGTTTTGCTGTACCGCTTCATACTTGTGTTTGCTTCAAATAGCCTTGCTAGCCTAAGCCTTGTATCGAGAGGGAATACTTCTCATGCATCCAAAATCCTTGAGCCAACCACTATGCCATTTGTGTCCACCATACCTACCTACTACATGGTATTTCTCCGCCATTCCAAAGTAAATTGCTTGAGTGCTACCTTTAAACAATTCAAAATTTATTACCTCTGATTTGTGTCAATGTTTTATAGCTCATGAGGAAGTATGTGGTGTTTATCTTTCAATCTTGTTGGGCAACTTTCACCAATGGACTAGTGGCTTCATCCGCTTATACAATAATTTTGCAAAAAGAGCTGGCAATGGGATTCCCAGTCCCAAATTAATTAACCAAAATAGACACTCCTCCATGGTATGTGATTGTTGGACGGCACCCGAAGGATTCGGTTAGTGATGTCCACGTTCCCCTTCCTTTCCTGTAGACAGTGTTGGGCCTCCAAGAGCAGAGGTTTGTAGAACAGCAGCAAGTTTTCCCTTAAGTGGATCACCCAAGGTTTATCGAACTCAGGGAGGAAGAGGTCAAAGATATCCCTCTCATGCAACCCTGCAACCACAAAGCAAGAAGTCTCTTGTGTCCCCAACACACCTAATAGGTGCACTAGTTCGGCGAAGAGATAGTGAAATACAGGTGGTATGAATATATATGAGCAGTAGCAACGGTGCCAGAAAATAGCTTGCTGACGTGTAGTAAACAAGCAGTAGTAACACAGTAAAATAGTAAACAAGCAGTGATAGCAGTATTTAGGAACAAGGCCTAGGGATTACACTTTCACTAGTGGACACTCTCAATATTGATCACATAACAGAATAGATAAATGCATACTCTACACTTTTGTTGGATGATGAACACATTGCGTAGGATTACACGAACCCTCAATGCCGGAGTTAACAAGCTCCACAATTAATGTTCATATTTTAGTAACCTTATAGTGCAAGATAGATCAACATAACCAAATAGATCACATCAATACCATCATAGTAATAGTTAACTTCACAATCCACAAGAGATCATGATCATAGCCTACGACAAGAGCCACATGGTGCACACACTAGTCACCTTTACACCAATGCAGGAGGAATAGAATACTTTAATAACATCACTAGAGTAGCACATAGATGAATTGTGATACAAAACTCATATGAATCTCAATCATGTAAAGCAGCTCATGAGATTATTGTATTGAGGTACATGGGAGAGAGATGAACCACATAGCTACAGCGAAGCCCTCAGCCTCGGGGGTGGATTACTCCCTCCTCATCATGGAGGCAGCGATGGCGGTGAAGATGGCGGTGAAGACGGCGGTGGAGATGGCTCCGGGGGCAATTCCCCGTCCCGGCAGGGTGCCGAAACAGAGTTCTGTCCCCCGAATTGGAGTTTCGCGATGGCGGCGGCGCCCCTGGAGTCTTTCTGGAGTTTCGTCAATTGGTGTCGAAGTTTTAGGTCACGACGGCTTAAATAGGCGAAGAGTCGGAGTCAGAGGGGCCACGGGCTGCCCAAACCATAGGGGGGCGCGCCCCCCCTTGGGCCGCGCCACCCTAGGGTGTGGGGCCCCCCTGGCACCCCTCTGGCCTTTCTCCGGTGCTCTGGAAGCTTCGCGTATTTCTAAGACTTTCGGTGTTGATTTCGTCCGATTCCGAAAATATTTCCTTACTAGGATTTCTGAAACCAAAAACAGCAGAAAACAGCAACTGGCCTCTCGGCATCTCGTCAATAGGTTAGTTCCGGAAAACGCATAAAAATGATATAAAGTGTGAACAAAACATGTTGGTATTGTCATAAAACAAGCATGGAACATCGGAAATTATAGATACGTTGGAGACGTATCAGTTAGCCATGGCTTGAGAAAGCAAAGGTGGGGAGGAGTGTCATCATAATAAAACTAAAATAAAAGGGCACTCCTTCATGGTATGAGATTGTTGGCAGGCACCCGAGGATTCGGTTAGCCATGGTTTGTGAAAGAAAGGTTGGAAGGAGTGCCACCCAAAAATAAAATAAAATGGGAGCCGCTCTTTGAAGGTTTGTCTGGCAAGGGGGTTAGAGTGCCCACTACCATTCTTTGATAACAACAAACACCTCTCAAAACTTTACTTTTATGCTCTCTTTATGTTTTCAAAACCAAAGCTCTAGCACAAATATAGCAATCAATGCTTCCCTCTGCGAAGGGCCTTTCTTTTACTTTATGTTGAGTCAGTTTACCTACTTCCTTCCATCTTAGAAGCAAACACTTGTGTCAACTGTGCATTGATTCTTACATACTTGCTTATTTGCATTCATCATATTACTTTATGTTGACAATTATCCATGAGATATGCATGTTGAAAGTTGAAAGCAACTGCTGAAACTTATATCTTCCTTTGTGTTGCTTCGATGCCTTTACTTTGAATCTATTGCTTTGTGAGTTAACTCTTGTGCAAGACTTTTGATGCTTGTCTTAAAAGTACTCTTCATGAAAAGTTTTGCAATATGTTATCTATTTGTTGGCAACTATAAATCATTGCCTTGAGTCACTTCATTCATTTCATATGCTTTGTAATAGTATGATCAAGGTTATGTAAGTAGCATGTCACTACAGAAATTATTCTTTTTATCGTTTACCTACTCGAGGACGAGTAGGAACTAAGCTTGGGGATGCTGATATGTCTCCAACGTATCCATAATTTCTGATGTTCCATGCTTGTTTTATGACAATACTTACATGTTTTGCTCGCACTTTATAATGATTTCATGCATTTTCCGGAACTAACCTATTAACAAGATGCCACAGTGCCAGTTCCTGTTTTCTGCTGTTTTTGGTTCCAGAAAGGTTGTTCGGGCAATATTCTCGGAATTGGACGAAATCAACGCCAAAGATCTTATTTTTCACGGAAGGCTCCAGAACACCGAAGGGAAGTCGGAGGAGGGCCAGAGGGCCACCACACCATAAGGCGGCGCGGCCAGGCCTGGGCCCGCGCCAGCCTATGGTGAGGAGCCCCCAGGCGCCCCCTTGCGCCGCCTCTTCGCCTATTTAACCCCTTTCGACCTAAAAACTCGATACCTTTTGACGAAACTCCAGAAAGACTCCAGGGGCGCCGCCGCCATCGCGAAACTCCAATTCGGGGGACATAAGTCTCTGTTCCGGCACCCTGCCGGGACGGGGAAGTGCCCCCGGAAGCCATCTCCATCAACGCCACCGCCTCCATCATGCTCCGTGAGTAGTTCCCCCATGGACTACGGGTTCTAGCAGTAGCTAGTTGGTACTCTCTCTCCCATGTACTTCAATACAATGATCTCATGAGCTTCCTTACATGATTGAGATCCATCTGATGTAATCGGTGTTGTGTTTGTTGGGATCCGATGGATGATACATTATGATTAGTCTATCTATAAAGTTTGTGAAGTTATTGTTGCTGCAATCTTGTTATGCTTAATGCTTGTCACTAGGGCCCGAGTGGCATGATCTTAGATTTAAGCTCTATACTTATTGCTTAGATTGTATCTACAAGTTGTATGCACATGTCACTGTCCGGAACCAAAGGCCCCGAAGTGACAGAAATCGGGACAACCGGAGGGGATGGCGGTGATGTGAGGATCACATGTTTTCACGGAGTGTTAATGCTTTGCTCCGGTACTCTATTAAAAGGAGTACCTTAATATCCAGTAGATTCCCTTGAGGCCCGGCTGCCACCGGCTGGTAGGACAAAAGATGTTGTGCAAGTTTCTCATTGCGAGCACGTACGACTATATATGGAAAACATGCCTACATGATTAATGAATTGATGTTCTTTCTTAATGCTTTATCAATCCTATCAATTGCCCAACTGTAATTTGTTCACCCAACATTTGTCACTTGTTATTGGAGAGTTACCACTAGTGTAGATCGCTGGGAACCCCGATCCATCTCTCATCATCATATACTCGTTCTATATGTCATTGGAAGTAGTATCAACTATTTTCTGGTGCCATCGCCTCTGTGTTACTGTTACCGCTGCTGTGTTACTATTACTATTGCTCTCATATTACTGATGCTTTCACATCACCCCTGTTACTAGTGCTTTTCCAGGTGCAGCTGAATTGACAACTCAGTTGTTAAGGCTTATAAGTATTCTTTACCTCCCCTTGTGTCGAATCAATAAATTTGGGTTTTACTTCCCTCGAAGACTGCCGCGATCCCCTATACTTGTGGGTTATCAGAGTGACAGCAACCCCTAAGGTTGTGGATGTGCTGTTGCCACTAGGGATAAAACATCAATGTTTTGTCTAAGGATATTTGTATTGTTTACATTACGCACAGTACTTAATGCAATTGTCTGTTGCTTGCAACTTAATACTGGAAGGGGTGCGGATGCTAACCCGAAGGTGGACTTTTTAGGCATAGATGCATGCTGGATGGCGGTCTATGTTCTTTGTCGTAATGCCCTAAGTAAATCTCATAGTAGTCCTCATGATATGTATGTGCATTGTTATGCCCTCTCTATTTGTCAATTGCCCAACTGTAATTTGTTTACCCAAAATGTTATTTAACTTATTGGAGAGACACCACTAGTGAACTGTGGACCCCGGTCCATTCTTTTACATCTGAAATACAACCTACTGCAATCATTGTTCTATTTTGTTTTCTGCAAGCAAACATCATTTTCCACACCATACGTTTAATCCTTTGTTTTCAGTAAGCCGGTGAGATTGACAACCTCACTGTTAAGTTGGGGCAAAGTAGTTTGATTGTGTTGTGCAGGTTCCACGTTGGCACCGGAATCCCTAGTGTTGCGCCGCACTACACTCCTTCACCAACAACCTTCACGTGATCTTCATCTTCTACTGGTTCGATAACCTTGGTTTCTTACTGAGGGAAAACTCGTTGCTGTACTCATCATACCTTCCTCTTAAGGTTCCCAATGGACATGTGCTTTACTTAAAAAGCTCTAGCACATGATTTAATCCCTATTTCCCTCTGCGAAGGGCCTTTCTTTTACTTTATGTTGAGTCAGTTTACCTACTTCTTTCTATCTTAGGAGAAAACACTTGTGTCAACTTTGTGTGCATTGATTCTTACATGCTTACTTATTGCACTTATTATATTACTTTGTGTTGAAAATTATCCACGAGATATGTGATGGCGTGTAACTCACACGTTCATTGGGAACCCCAAGAGGAAGGTATGATGCGCACAGCAGCAAGTTTTCCCTCAGAAAGAAACCAAGGTTTATCGAACCAGGAGGAGCCAAGAAGCACGTTGAAGGTTGATGGCGGCGGGATGTAGTGCGGCGCAACACCAGGGATTCCGGCGCCAACGTGGAACCTGCACAACACAACCAAAGTACTTTGCCCCAACGAAACAGTGAGGTTGTCAATCTCACCGGCTTGCTGTAACAAAGGATTAACCGTATTGTGTGGAAGACGATTGTTTGCAGAAAATAGTAGAACAAGTATTGCAGTAGATTGTATTTCAGTAAAGAGAATTGGACCGGGGTCCACAGTTCACTAGAGGTGTCTCTCCCATAAGATAAACAGCATGTTGGGTGAACAAATTACAGTTGGGCAATTGACAAATAAAGAGGGCATGACCATGCACATACATATCATGATGAGTATAGTGAGATTTAATTGGGCATTACGACAAAGTACATAGACCGCCATCCAACTGCATCTATGCCTAAAAAGTCCACCTTCAAAGTTATCATCTCGAACCCCTCCAAAGTATTAAGTTGCTAACAACAGACAATTGCATTAAGTATTGCGCGTAATGTAACTAGTGACTACATCCTTGAACATAGCACTAATGTTTTATCCCTAGTGGCAACAAAGACATCCATAACCTTAGAGGTTCTTGTCACCCCTCCAGATTCACGGAGACATGAACCCACTATCGAGCATAAATACTCCCTCTTGGAGTTACTAGCATCAACTTGGCCAGAGCATCTACTAATAACGGAGAGCATGCAAGATCATAAACAACACATAGATATAACTTTGATAATCAACATAACAAGTATTCTCTATTCATCGGATCCCAACAAACGCAACATATAGAATTACAGATAGATGATCTTGATCATGTTAGGCAGCTCACAAGATCCGACAATGATAGCACAATGGGGAGAAGACAACCATCTAGCTACTGCTATGGACCCATAGTCCAGGGGTAGACTACTCACACATCACACCGGAGGCGACCATGGCGGCGTAGAGTCCTCCGGGAGATGATTCCCCTCTCCGGCAGGGTGCCGGAGGCGATCTCCTGGATCCCCCGAGATGGGATCGGCGTTGGCGGCGTCTCTCGGAAGGTTTTCCGTATCGTGGCTCTTGCATCGGGGGTTTCACACGGAGGCTATTTGTAGGCGGAAGGGCAGGTCAAGAGGCGGCACGGGGCCCCACACCACAGGGCCGCGCGGCCAAGGGGGGCCGCGCCGCCCTAGGGTGTGGCCCCTCGTGGCCCCTCTTCGTCTCTCCTTCGGACTTCGGAAGCTTCGTGGAAAAATAGGCCCCCGGGCTTTGATTTCGTCCAATTCCGAGAATATTTCCTTACTAGGATTTCTGAAACCAAAAACAGCAGAAACAAAGAATCGGCACGTCGACATCTTGTTAATAGGTTAGTTCCAGAAAATGCACGAATATGACATAAAGTGTGCATAAAACATGTAGATAACATCAATAATGTGGCATGGAACATAAGAAATTATCGATACGTTGGAGACGTATCAGCATCCCCAAGCTTAGTTCTGCTCGTCCCGAGCAGGTAAAACGATAACACAGATAATTTCTGGAGTGACATGCCATCATAATCTTGATCATACTATTTGTAAAGCATATGTAGTGAATGCAGCGATCAAAACAATGTATATGACATGAGTAAACAAGTGAATCATAAAGCAAAGACTTTTCATGAATAGCACTTCAAGACAAGCATCAATAAGTCTTGCATAAGAGTTAACTCATAAAGCAATAATTCATAGTAAAAGCATTGAAGCAACACAAAAGAAGATTAAGTTTCAGCGGTTGCTTTCAAATTGTAACATGTATATCTCATGGATATTGTCAACATAGAGTAATATAATAAGTGCAATAAGCAAGTATGTAGGAATCAATGCACAGTTCACACAAGTGTTTGCTTCTTGAGGTGGAGAGAAATAGGTGAACTGACTCAACATTGAAAGTAAAAGAATTGTCCTCCATAGAGGAAAAGCATCGATTGCTATATTTGTGCTAGAGCTTTGATTTTGAAAACATGAAACAATTTTGTCAACGGTAGTAATAAAGCATATGTATCATGTAAATTATATCTTATAAGTTGCAAGCCTCATGCATAGTGTACTAATAGTGCCCGCACCTTGTCCTAATTAGCTTGGACTACCGGATCATCACAATGCACATGTTTTGACCAAGTGTCACAAAGGGGTACCTCTATGCCGCCTGTACAAAGGTCTAAGGAGAAAGCTCGCATTGGATTTCTCGCTATTGATTATTCTTCAACTTAGACATCCATACCGGGACAACATAGACAACAGATAATGGACTCCTCTTTTATGCATAAGCATATAACAACAATTAATAATTTTCTCATTTGAGATTGAGGATGTATGTCCAAAACTGAAACTTTCACCATGGATCATGGCTTTAGTTAGCGGCCCAATGTTCTTCTCTAACAATATGCATGCTTAATCATAAGGTGGTAGATCTCTCTTACTTCAGACAAGACGAACATGCATAGCAACTCACATGAAATTCAACAATGAATGGTTGATGGCGTCCCCAGTGAACATGGTTATCGCACAACAAGCAACTTATTAAGAGATAAAGTGCATAATTACATATTCAATACCACAATAGTTTTTAAGCTATTTGTCCCATGAGCTATATATTGCAAAGGTGAATGATGGAATTTTAAAGGTAGCACTCAAGCAATATACTTTGGAATGGCGGAAAATACCATGTAGTAGGTAGGTATGGTGGACACAAATGGCATAGTGGTTGGCTCAAGTATTTTGGATGTATGAGAAGTATTCCCTCTCGATACAAGGTTTAGGCTAGCAAGGCTTATTTGAAACAAACACAAGGATGAACCGGTGCAGCAAAACTCACATAAAAGACATATTGAAAACATTATAAGACTCTACACCGTCTTCCTTGTTGTTCAAACTCAATACTAGAAATTATCTAGACCTTAGAGAAACCAAATATGCAAACCAAATTTTAGCATGCTCTATGTATTTCTTCATTAATGGGTGCAAAGCATATGATGCAAGAGCTTAAACATGAGCACAACAATTGCCAAGTATCACATTACCCAAAACATTTATAGCAATTACTACATGTATCATTTTCCAATTCCAACCATATAACAATTTAACGAAGGAGAAACTTCGCCATGAATACTATGAGTAGAAACCAAGGACATACTTGTCCATATGCTACAGCGGAGCGTGTCTCTCTCCCATAAAGTGAATGCTAGGATCCATTTTATTCAAACAAAACAAAAAACAAAAACAAACCGACGCTCCAAGAAAAAGCACATAAGATGTGATGGAATAAAAATATAGTTTCAGGGGAGGAACCTGATAATGTTGTCGATGAAGAAGGGGATGCCTTGGGCATCCCCAAGCTTAGACGCTTGAGTCTTCTTAATATATGCATGGGTGAACCACCGGGGCATCCCCAAGCTTAGAGCTTTCACTCTCCTTGATCATGTTGCATCATACTCCTCTCTTGATCTTTGAAAACTTCCTCCACACCAAACTCGAAACAACTCATTAGAGGGTTAGTGCACAATAAAAATTAACATATTCAGAGGTGACACAATCATTCTTAACACTTCTGGACATTGCATAATGCTACTGGACATTAGTGGATCAAATAAATTCATCCAACATAGCAAAAGAGGCAATGCAAAATAAAAGGCAGAATCTGTCAAAACAGAACAGTTTGTATTGACGAATTTTAAAATGGCACCAGACTTGCTCAAATGAAAATGCTCAAATTTAATTAAAGCTGCGTACATATCTGAGGATCATGCACGTAAATTGGCTTAATTTTCTGAGCTACCTACAGGGAGGTGGACCCAGATTCGTGACAGCAAAGAAATCTGGAACTGCGCAGTAATCCAAATCTAGTACTTACTTTTCTATCAACGGCTTAACTTGGCACAACAAAACACAAAACTAAGATAAGGAGAGGTTGCTACAGTAGTAAACAACTTCCAAGACACAAAATAAAAACAAAGTACTGTAGTAAAAACATGGGTTATCTCCCAAGAAGTTCTTTCTTTATAGCCATTAAGATGGGCTCAGCAATTTTAATGATGCACTCGCAAGAAATAGTATTTGAAGCAAAAGAGAGCATCAAGAGGCAAATTCAAAACACATTTAAGTTTAACATGCTTCCTATGAAAAGGAATCTTGTACACAAATAAATTCATGAAAAGCAAAGTGACAAGATCAGGAAGATAAAACAAGTGTAGTTTCAAAAATTTCAGCACATAGAGAGGTGTTTTAGTAACATGAAAATTTCTACAACCATATTTTCCTCTCTCATAATAACTTTCAGTAGCATCATGAGCAAACTCAACAATATAACTATCACATAAAGCATTCTTATCATGAGTCTCATGCATAAAATTATTACTCTCCACATAGGCATAATCAATTTTATTAGTTGTAGTGGGAGCAAATTCAACAAAGTAGCTATCATTATTATTCTCATCATCAAATATAGGAGGCATATTGTAATCATAATCAAATTTATCCTCCATAACAGGCGGTACTGAAAGACCAATATCATTATCATAAATAGGAGGCAAAGTATCATCAAAGTAAATTTTCTCCTCAATGCTTGGGGGAATAAAAAGATCATGAAAACCAGCTTCCCCAAGCTTAGAACTTTCTATATTATTATCAACAATGGTGTTCAAAGCGTTCATACTAATATTACTACCAGCATGCAAATAAGATTCCATAGGTTTTTTAATTTTCGCATCAAACAATCCATGTTTTAAATCAGGAAATAGAAATAGAAGCTCATTCTTGTCCATTATGCCAAACTAGTGAAATAAAAACATGCATGATATTAAGTAAAGTAAAACAAGTAACTAATTTTTTTTGTGTTTTTGATATAGCAAACAAGATAGCAAATAAAGTAAAACTAGCAACTAATTTTTTTTGTATTTTGATTTAGTGCAGCAAACAAAGTAGTAAATAAAACTAAGCAAGACAAAAACAAAGTAAAGAGATTGAGAAGTGGAGACTCCCCTTGCAGCGTGTCTTGATCTCCCCGGCAACGGCGCCAGAAAAAGAGCTTGATGGCGTGTAACTCACACGTTCGTTGGGAACCCCAAGAGGAAGGTATGATGCGCACAGCAGCAAGTTTTCCTCGTAAAGAAACCAAGGTTTATCGAACCAGGAGGAGCCAAGAAGCACGTTGAAGGTTGATGGCGGCGGGATGTAGTGCGGCGCAACACCAGGGATTCCGGCGCCAACGTGGAACCTGCACAACACAACCAAAGTACTTTGCCCCAACGAAACAGTGAGGTTGTCAATCTCACCGGCTTGCTGTAACAAAGGATTAACCGTATTGTGTGGAAGATGATTGTTTGCAGAAAACAGTAGAACAAGTATTGCAGTAGATTGTATTTCAGTAAAGAGAATTGGACCGGGGTCCACAGTTCACTAGAGGTGTCTCTCCCATAAGATAAACAGCATGTTGGGTGAACAAATTACAGTTGGGCAATTGACAAATAAAGAGGGCATGACCATGCACATACATATCATGATGAGTATAGTGAGATTTAATTGGGCATTACGACAAAGTACATAGACCGCCATCCAACTGCATCTATGCCTAAAAAGTCCACCTTCAGGTTATCGTCCGAACCCCCTCCAGTATTAAGTTGCTAACAACAGACAATTGCATTAAGTATTGCGCGTAATGTAACTAGTGACTACATCCTTGAACATAGCACTAATGTTTTATCCCTAGTGGCAACAAAGACATCCATAACCTTAGAGGTTCTTGTCACCCCTCCAGATTCACGGAGACATGAACCCACTATCGAGCATAAATACTCCCTCTTGGAGTTACTAGCATCAACTTGGCCAGAGCATCTACTAATAACGGAGAGCATGCAAGATCATAAACAACACATAGATATAACTTTGATAGTCAACATAACAAGTATTCTCTATTCATCGGATCCCAACAAACGCAACATATAGAATTACAGATAGATGATCTTGATCATGTTAGGCAGCTCACAAGATCCGACAATGATAGCACAATGGGGAGAAGACAACCATCTAGCTACTGCTATGGACCCATAGTCCAGGGGTAGACTACTCACACATCACACCGGAGGCGACCATGGCGGCGTAGAGTCCTCCGGGAGATGATTCCCCTCTCCGGCAGGGTGCCGGAGGCGATCTCCTGGATCCCCCGAGATGGGATCGGCGTTGGCGGCGTCTCTGGAAGGTTTTCCGTATCGTGGCTCTCGGTACTGGGGGTTTCGTCACGGAGGCTATTTGTAGGCGGAAGGGCAGGTCAAGAGGCGGCACGGGGGCCCCACACCACAGGGCCGCGCGGCCAAGGGGGGGGCCGCGCCACCCTAGGGTGTGGCCCCCTCGTGGCCCCTCTTCGTCTCTCCTTCGGACTTCTGGAAGCTTCGTGGAAAAATAGGCCCCTGGGCTTTGATTTCGTCCAATTCCGAGAATATTTCCTTACTAGGATTTCTGAAACCAAAAACAGCAGAAACAAAGAATCGGCACTTCGGCATCTTGTTAATAGGTTAGTTCCAGAAAATGCACGAATATGACATAAAGTGTGCATAAAACATGTAGATAACATCAATAATGTGGCATGGAACATAAGAAATTATCGATACGTTGGAGACGTATCAATATGCATGTTGAAGTTGAAAGCAATTGTTGAAACTTAAATCTTCCTTTGTGTTGCTTCAAAACCTTTTATTAAGAATCTATTGCTTTATGAATTAACTCATATGCAAGACTTTTTGATGCTTGTCTTGAAAGTACTATTCATGAAAAGTTTTTGCTATATGATTCAGTTGTTTAGTCATTATCTTTTTGTTAGCAAACTGTAGACCATTGCTTTGAGTCACTTCATTCATCTCATATGCTTTACAATAGTATTGATCAAGATTATGTTGGTAGCATGTCACTTCATAAATTATTCTTTTTATCGTTTACCTACTCGAGGGCGAGTAGGAACTAAGCTTGGGGATGCTTGATACGTCTCCAATGTATCTATAATTTCTTATGTTCCATGCTAGCTTTATGACAATACCTACATGTTTTATTCACACTTTATAATGTTTTTATGCATTTTTTTGGACTAACCTATTAACAAGATGCCACAGAGCCAGTCCCTGTTTTCTGCTGTTTTTGATTTCAGAAAAGTTGTTTTACAAATAGTCTCGGAATTGGACGAAACAAAAGGCCACGGCCATATTTTCCACGGAGTGTTCCAGAAGACCGAAGAGGAGTCGAGGAAGGCCAGCAGGTTCAAGATCAATTAAGGATCTGCCAGTTGCTGTTTTCTGCTGTTTTTGGTTTCAGAAATCCTAGTAAAGAAATATTCTCGGAATTGGACGAAATCAACGCCCAGGTTCCTGTTTTGCCCGGAAGCATCCAGAACACACGAGAACCGCCAGAGAGGGGGCACAGGCCCACCAGACCATAGGCCGGCGTGGCCTGGGGGTGGCCCGCGCCACCCTATAGTGTCGTCGCCTCGTTGACCTTCCGACTCCGCCTCTTCACCTATTTAAAGGTTTCTCGTACCGTGGCTTTTCCGTATCGAAGTTTTAGGTCAGGGACCTTTAAATAGGTGAAGAGGCGGAGTCGGAAGGTCAACGAGGCGACGACACTATAGGGTGGCGCGGGCCACCCCCAGGCCGCGCCGGCCTATGGTCTGGTGGGCCTGTGCCCCCTCTCTGGCGGTTCTCGTGTGTTCTGGATGCTTCCGGGCAAAATAGGAACCTGGGCGTTGATTTCGTCCAATTCCGAGAATATTTCTTTACTAGGATTTCTGAAACCAAAAACAGCAGAAAATAGCAACTGGCACTTCGGCATCTTGTTAATAGGTTAGTTCCAGAAAATGCACGAATATGACATAAAGTGTGCATAAAACATGTAGATATCATCAATAATGTGGCATGGAACATAAGAAATTATCGATACGTCGGAGACGTATCAGCATCCCCAAGCTTAGTTTCTCCTCGTCCCGAGCAGGTAAACGATAAACAAAGATAATTTATGGAGTGACATGCCATCATAACCTTGATCATACTGTTGTAAACATATGTAATGAATGCAGCGATCAAAACAATGGTAGATGACATAAGTAAACAAGTGAATCATACAGCAAAGACTTTTCATGAATAGTACTTAAAGACAAGCATCAATAAGTCTTGCATAAGAGTTAACTCATAAAGCAATAATTCATAGTAAAGCATTGAAGCAACACAATGGAAGATTAAGTTTCAGCGGTTGCTTTCAATTTGTAACAAGTATATCTCATGGATAGTTGTCAACATAGAGTAATATAACAAATGCAATATGCAAGTATGTAGGAATCAATGCACAGTTCACACAAGTGTTTGCTTCTTGAGATGGAGAGAAATAGGTGAACTGACTCAACATAAAAGTAAAAGAATGGTCCTTCAAAGAGGAAAGCATCGATTGCTATATTTGTGCTAGAGCTTTGGTTTTGAAAACATGAAACAATTTTGTCAACGGTAGTAATAAAGCATATGAGTTATGTAAATTATATCTTACAAGTTGCAAGCCTCATGCATAGTATACTAATAGTGCCCGCACCTTGTCCTAATTAGCTTGGATTACCGGGATTATCGCAATACACATGTTTTAACCAAGTGTCACAAAGGGGTACCTCTATGTCGCCTGTACAAAGGTCTAAGGAGAAAGCTCGCATTGGATTTCTCGCTATTGATTATTCTCAACTTAGACATCCATACTGGGACAACATAGACAACAGATAATGGACTCCTCTTTTATGCATAAGCATGTAGCAACAATTAATTTTCTCATATGAGATTGAGGATATATGTCCAAAACTGAAACTTCCACCATGGATCATGGCTTTAGTTAGCGGCCCAATGTTCTTCTCTAACAATATGCATGCTCCAACCATAAGGTGGTAGATCGCTCTTACTTCAGACAAGACGAACATGCATAGCAACTCACATGATATTCAACAAAGAGTAGTTGATGGCGTCCCCAGGAACATGGTTATCGCACAACGAGCAACTTAATAAGAGATAAAGTGCATAAGTACATATTCAATACCACAATAGTTTTTAAGCTATTTGTCCCATGAGCTATATATTGTAAAGGTGAAGAATGGAAATTTAAAGGTAGCACTCAAGCAATTTACTTTGGAATGGCGGAGAAATACCATGTAGTAGGTAGGTATGGTGGACACAATTGGCATAGTGGTTGGCTCAAATATTTAGATGCATGAGAAGTGTTCCCTCTCGATACAAGGTTTAGGCTAGCAAGGTTATTTGAAACAAACACAAGGATGAACTAGTACAGCAAAACTCACATAAAAGACATATTGAAAACATTATAAGACTCTACACCGTCTTCCTTGTTGTTCAAACTCAATACTAGAAATTATCTAGACTTTAGAGAGACCAAATTTTAGCATGCTCTATGTATTTCTTCATTAATGGGTGCAAAGTATGTGATGCAAGAGCTTAAACATGAGCACAACAATTGCCAAGTATCACATTACCCAAGACATTTTAGAATTACTACATGTATCATTTTCCAATTCCAACCATATAACAATTTAACGAAGAAGAAACTTCGCCATGAATACTATGAGTAAAGCCTAAGGACATATTTGTGCATATGCAACAGCGGAGCGTGTCTCTCTCCCACACAATGAATGCTAGGATCCATTTATTCAAACAAAAATAAAAACAAAAACAAACCGACGCTCCAAGCAAAGCACATAAGATGTGACGGAATAAAAATATAGTTTCAGGGGAGGAACCTGATAATGTTGTCGATGAAGAAGGGGATGCCTTGGGCATCCCCAAGCTTAGACGCTTGAGTCTTCTTAAAATATGCAGGGGTGAACCACCGGGGCATCCCCAAGCTTAGAGCTTTCACTCTCCTTGATCGTAGTATATCATCCTCCTCTCTTGACCCTTGAAAACTTCCTCCACACCAAACTTGAAACAAACTCATTAGAGAGTTAGTGCATAATCAAAAACTCACATGTTCAGAGGTGACACAATCATTCTTAACACTTCTGGACATTGCACAAAGCTACTGGACATTAATAAAACAAAGAAATCCATCCAACATAGCAAAAGAGGCAATGCGAAATAAAAGGCAGAATCTGTCAAAACAGAACAGTCCGTAAAGACGAATTTTAAAATGGCACCAGACTTGCTCAGATGAAAATGCCCAAATTGAATGAAAGTTGCGTACATATCTGAGGATCACTCACGTAAATTGGCATAATTTTCTGAGTTACCTACAGAGAATTAGGCCCAGATTCGTGACAGCAAAGAAATCTATTTCTGCGCAGTAATCCAAATCTAGTATGAACCTTACTATCAACGACTTTACTTGGCACAACAAAACACTAAACTAAGATAAGGAGAGGTTGCTACAGTAGTAACCAACTTCCAAGACACAAATATAAAACAAAGTACTGTAGCAAAATAACACATGGGTTATCTCCCAAGAAGTTCTTTCTTTATAGCCATTAAGATGGGCTCAGCAGTTTTAATGATGCACTCGCAAGAAATAGTATTTGGAGTAAAAGAGAGCATCAAGAAGCAAATAAGAAACACTTTTAAGTCTAACATGCTTCCTATGCATAGGAATCTTGTAAATAAACAAGTTCATGAAGAGCAAAGTAACAAGCATAGGAAGATAAAACAAGTGTAGCTTCAAAAATTTCAGCACATAGAGAGGTGTTTTAGTAACATGAAAATTTCTACAACCATATTTTCCTCTCTCATAATAACTTTCAGTAGTATCATGAGCAAACTCAACAATATAACTATCACATAAAGCATTCTTATCATGAGTCTCATGCACAAAATTATTACTACCCACATAAGCATAATCAATTTTATTAGTTGTAGTGGGAGCAAATTCAACAAAGTAGCCATCATTATTATTCTTATCATCAAATATAGGAGGCATATTGTAATCATAATCAAATTTATCCTCCATAACAGGTGGCAACAAAAGACTACTATCATTATAATCATCATAAATAGGAGGCAAAGTATCATCAAAGTAAATTTCCTCCTCAATGCTTGGGGGACTAAAAATATCATGCTCATCAAAGCCAGCTTCCCCAAGCTTAGAATTTTCCATATCATTAGCAACAATGGTGTTCAAAGCGTTCATACTAATATGTTCCATAGGTTTTTTAATTTTCGCATCAAACCATCCATGTCTTAAATCAGGAAATAGAATAAGAAGCTCATTGTTGTCCATTATGCCTAACTAGTGTAAACAAGAAACCAAAAGATGCAATTGCAGGATCTAAATGAAATAGCTTCGAGCACACACACAACGGCAACAGAAAAGTACTTAGTTACCTGGGACCGGAGTATGAGTGCCTTTTACCTTTCCTCCCCGGCAACGGCGCCAGAAAATAGCTTGATGTCTACGCCCCCTCCTTTTCCTGTAGACAGTGTTGGGCCTCCAAGAGCAGAGGTTTGTAGAACAGCATCAAGTTTTCCCTTAAGTGGATCACCCAAGATTTATCGAACTCAGGGAGGAAGAGGTCAAAGATATCCCTCTCATGCAACCCTGCAACCACAAAGCAAGAAGTCTCTTGTGTCCCCAACACACCTAATAGGTGCACTAGTTCGGCGAAGAGATAGTGAAATACAGGTGGTATGAATATATATGAGCAGTGGCAACGGCACCAGAAAAGTGCTTTGCCCAGGACAGTAAACAAGCAGTAGTAACGCAGCAGTAGTAACGCAGTAAAACAATAAACAAGCAGCGATAGCAGTATTTAGGAACAACGCCTAGGGATCAGACTTTCACTAGTGGACACTCTCAACATTGATCACATAACAGAATAGATAAATGCATACTCTACACTCTTGTTGGATGATGAACACCATTGCGTAGGATTACACGAACCCTCAATGCCGGAGTTAACAAGCTCCACAATTCAATGTTCATATTTAAATAACCTTAGAGTGCATGAAAGATCAACACGACTAAACCAAGTACTAACATAGCATGCACACTGTCACCTTCACACTATGTAGGAGGAATAGATCACATCAATACCATCATAGCAATAGTTAACTTCATAATCTACAAGAGATCATAATCATAGCCTACGCCAAGTACTAACACGGATGCACACACTGTCACCATTACACCGTGCAGGAGGAATAAAACTACTTTAATAACATCACTAGAGTAGCACATAGATAAATTGTGATACAAAACACATTGCAATCATAAAGAGATATAAATAAGCACTTCACTATGCCATTCATAACAGTGAATAAGTATTCTGTGAAATATAGCCTAAGAGACCCACACGGTGCACACACTGTCACCTTTACACACGTGGGA